>NW_023458559.1:3598471-3631180 GCF_013731165.1 Rhagoletis pomonella | reverse complement strand
GTTGAGCGTGGTCAGAATAAAATTCAGTGCTCTAATTGTAAGGAAATTTTTCATTTGAAATGTGTTAATTTAACGCAAACTGATGTTGATTTCCTACGTAAATCTGACAAAGCATTTATTGCTATAATTGTGCCAAAAGGCGCAGAGATTCCACTCGGACTTCGCCCCCACTACATTCCGCATCTACATCTTTAACGAGTGTGGGTAACTCTCTTTCTGCCGATGCGCAATGCGATCATCCAGAAAAACAACAGAAGCCGGCTGTCTATTCGACTGTAGCTACACAAACACAAATCAGCGAACAACCGAAGTGCGATAAAATGCAATCAACTATCAATCAACAATGATAGAAAACAAGATTGCGCCAATCGAACTGAGAGCAACTGGCCGCGACGTCGAAATATACCAGAATGAGAGAGCAAGACGAACTCGACAAGAAAAAGAAGAAGCATCGAACAAAATTTGAAAAAGCACCAAATTTTTATTGGTGTATTTCATGGACTTTATATGAATACATAATTTTTTTTGTAAGGATGCCGATTCAAATTAATAAAAATCAATGTTTCTTGCACAACGGTCGATTTCTTCTGGCATGATTGAAGGTGCTGCACATATTTCGTTGTCGCTTATGATTGTCACCATGATTTTGTTTAAATTTTTGTAAAATTGCTTAGCACACTTACGATTGCTATAAATTTTGCTTCCATTTTTTTAAGATTTTCTAATTTGAAGTTTTCAAACTAAAAATAAAAGCACCGAAAACACACCAAGCCCAAAACTCAAAAAATTTCGCGTTTTGAATACCCACTAAATTTGGTGGGAAAAGCATCAAGTTGGCAACAGTGAATGTAAGCAAAAGTATATTATGACGTCAGCGATTGGGTGGATGCTGTCAAATCGACGAAGAGAGGGTTAGCGGTCCGCGAATGGCGCGACCTTTATTTTCTGGATCGTGACTATCAATGTTGTTCTTAGTGAAATGGTTGGCCTGAGAGCCGAGAATGTGCGTTTGTTTGCTTTATTACAGTCGATGCATGACGTCAAGAACATCTTGCTCGGAAAAGCCGAAAGTCTTCAAACTGATATTCGTGCTATGCAGAGCATGTTGAGACATAACTTTGCTGCTCCTGCAGTGAGTTTTGGCGCTGTTGATTTGCCTATTTCTTAGGATGTACACGTGACCGCTGCTGCTGATATCTCGCCTGCTAATACTCTTAGCAATTGCCCTCTCTCTACTACTGCTTCTCCCGGCGCGTCTACTTCAAACGCTGACGCTGCCGCTGCTGCTGCTGATGTATCTATCGGTAATTCTCGTTCACCTGCTAATTCGTTTCTGTCTACTGCTACGCAACGCTCCAACACTTTGTCGAATGAACGAACTAATGTTTTGTCTAAGAATGCCGGCACCGAATTCATCGTCTTCTACCGCTCACGCATCTGAGTTGAAGCAGCGTACCATTGCTGGCTCCAGCTCAAACTCTGAACTGAAAGTTGCTGATAGTATGAAGTGGCTGCACTTATCATCATTTCAGCCATCTGTCACTGCTGAGGACATAATTGAGTACGTATCAAATCATGCCGATATTGGTAAGGGCCAGCTTTTATGCAATCATTTAATCAAAAATAATGTTGATCATAATTCTATTGGAGAGTGAACTTCAAACTTGGTGCTCCCAGCTCGTTCTATGAAAATCTGATGTCAGCTGATCTTTGGCCGGTGGGTGTAAACGTACGTCCCTTTCGTTTTTTACCGAGAGGGGGAACCAACAGAAAGCTTTGTAACTAACTATAGAAATTCGTCACAATCTAAAAAAAAATTGAATATCTACTTTCAAATTGCTTCTGGACTTAGAACTAAATCGCATAAGGTTAAACGTTATAGCTCGCAGTTGGAGTACGACGTCTTTGTCATAGTTGAGACATGGTTAAATGATAATTTCTTTGATGAGGAGTTTTTTGACAACAATCTTTTTGTGGTCTATCGTAAGGACAGATATTCCAATAAAACGGGTCGTGCTAGAGGTGGTGGGGTTTTAATTGCTGTGTGACCAGCTCTAATTTAACTGATACGTTATTCATAGTTGCCTCATACATTCCACCTAATAGTGCGGATAATCTGTATAGTGCGCATGCTGATAACATTGTATCCTTAGCTGTTAATAAATTAGGTGACAATCATATCGAGCCCTAACCGCCAAAATAACGTAAGCGACATTTTTTTCAAAATTTTCTTTTTGATGCAGAAATCTAGATGCTCTAGGAATATTTCTGCATCAAAAATAAAATTTTGAAAAAAATATCGCTTACGTTATTTTGGTGGTTAGGGCTCAATATCTGTATATTGGGAGATTTTAATCTTTGTAATCTTAATTTGTCTCAAAACTATTGTAACTCTGGTCTTATTCCTACTAATATCTGCACCCTATATGAATCTCATTTGAGTGATAATATTTTAAGTTTAAATCTACTTCAAGTAAATAACTTCAAGAACAAGCTCGATAGAATTTTGGATCTAATCTTTGTCAGTGATACCATAAACTTTAGTGTGTCTGAGTGTCTCTCTCCAGTCTCGCCTCCGGATATGCATCATGTTCCTTTGGTACTCAAGGTTGAATTCTATGAGTTTGCCTCTGGAAGCCCCAGCGATAAAATGGCTTTCAGTTACTCCTTATGTGATTTTGTGAGTCTCAACAGTTTACTCGCTGGTGGGTGGGAGGAACTGCTCTCTAGTGCTGATGTCTCTGAATGTTTACTTTTAGATCAGTTGCGTACGAAACGTGTATAAATAATATTCCAGTTCTCAAAAGAAAACCATATAAGCTACCATGGTACAATATGCATCTGAAGAAGCTTAAGAATCTTAGGAATAAGCTCTTTAAAAAGTTTAAATCCACCAATAACCAGTTGTTTTATGACAAGTAACGCCAATATCTGAAAGAATTCAATTCTAAATAAATTTTCTAGATAAATTTTTATACAGAAACTATATTCTCAATTTCGAAAAAAACATTCATTCAGACCCTAAGGCCTTCTGGAAATTCATAAAATCAAAAAAAGTGTGCTCCATAATACCATCCACAGTATTCTTGAACGGAAAATTTGCACGCAGTCCTCAAGAGGCTGCTAATTTATTTGCTGATTTCTTCAAATCAAACTATGATTGTGAAGATGACCTTTCCTGGGATGCTTTCTCATCTGGCACATGTGGTTTCGGATCACTGACTCTCTCAAATGATGATATTTCAACTGGAGTCTTAAAGCTCAAATCCTCCTCTCAAACGAATGTGGATGGCCTCTCGGCTCTCTTGTTAAAAAACCGTGCTGCTATGGTACTTCCGTTGAAAATCATTTTTAATAAATCACTGTCCTTGTGGGTATTCATTGATGCCTGGAAACTGTCATCCATAACTCCTATCTTCAAATGCGGGAATAAAAATGATGTAACTAATTATAGACCGATCTCGAAACTTTCCAATGTGCCTAAGCTTTTCGAATGTGTCATCAAGGACAAGATATTTTTCTGTTAAGGGTCTAATTTGTCCGAATCAGCATGGGTTCGTCTCCGGTCGTTCTACAGTCACTAATCTGGCAGTTTTTAGTGAGTACTCTATATTTTTTGCCGGGTATCAAGTTGATTGTATTTACACCGATTTTTCTAAAGCCTTCGATAAGGTTTCACATGCGATCTTGATTGACAAACTGGCTTCCATAGGTTTTCATTCTACTTTTCTGCAATGGCTGAAGTCTTATCTTAAACGTAGGCACTGTGTTGTTACTGTGGATGATGCTCAATCAGAACCTTTTATTGCTACTTCAGGTATTCCACAGGGTAGCATTCTAGGTCCATTGCTTTTTGTATTGTTCATTAAAAACATTGGTTCTTGTTTCTCCTTAGCTAATTCCCTTTTGTACGCAGATGTTCTAAAAATCTACTCAGTTGTTAAGAACTCCGCTGACTTATTGAAACTCCAATCCGAGCTGGATAATTTATATTCGTGGTACTTGAACTCACATCTTTTTTATAATATTAATAAATGCTTTTATGTTTCGCTCTCTAAGTCACGTAACTTATTAAAAACTGGATACAGCATCTCTAATTGTAGCTTGCAGGCGGTAAATGAAATCAAGGATCTTGGTGTTGTCTTTGATACTAAATTTGCATTTACCAGCCATATTGATTTTATTATTTCTAAAGCTTATTCAATGCTTGGCTTTGTACGGCGGAATAGCTCTGAATTTTCTGATCCTTACACTTTAAAACTTCTATATAACTCCTTTGTGCGATCCCACTTCACCAGTTTCATATTAATAGGATTGAACGAATTCAGAAGGTGTTTCTCAAATTCGCCTTACGTTCAGTACGCTTCTCAGATCCTATACCTTCATATAGTGCGCGCTTAGTGCTTATCAATTTGAAAACGTTGGACAAAAGGAGGTCAATATTATCTTTAACTTTTATTTTTTGCATTGTCCAAGGAATTTCTGAAAATTTTCTTTTTGATGCAGAAATATTCCTAGAGCATCTAGATGCATTTCTGCATCAAAAAGAAAATTTTGAAAAAAAGTGTCGCTTACGTTATTTTGGCGGTTAGGGCTCGATATGTTGAAGGCTTGAAAGAATGTGTAGGTAAAAGTTTTCAAATTAAGCAACTGTTAGACTATAAAATCCTTACTTTTGACCGAACTTACTTGCTAATTTTTTATTTCTATAACGAAATTACCAAGCTTGGTAAGAAAAGATCAAATTAATTAAATAAGTTGCTTAATTTATAATAATAGAGGCATTTTCTGAGTCTTGCAAAGCCCTTGCACGGTGCAGAGATTGCACGGATCTCACGGTAAAAACCGGTTTTCGTATGGCACAGCTTTGCAAACCGTGCAATTCCTGCACCGTGCAAGAGCTTTGCAAGGCTCAGAGAATACCCCTAATATTTTTCGGCCACGGCAACACTGATACCGGCACATTGGACAAGTAATAGTACCCGGGAAAAAGAGCGAGCTGTGTGTACTTGTTGTTGGTTTTGGAATCCATATACGTAAACGTTTGAAATTTTAGAGTAAAAGCTCTGATCCAGTACTCCATTAACTTACAGGATTTTACACGAACTTGCAGGAAGTTGCAGGAAAAATGTTCCCGTACTCCAAAATCCTCCAAAATCCTGTAAATGAGAGCGACTTTTGGAGAGTTGTGTAGAGAATGAAGTTGCAAAATTTTACCCGAACTTTTTCTTCTGATAAAATCATGAAAAGTGTCAAGCAATCATTGGTTGACGTTTTTACAGGAAAAATGGTTTTTTTGTTCCCGTACTTTTTGTTGTTACTCACTTTTTACTCTCACTTCAGAGAGTAATTTTGCTGTTTGACAGTTTTACAGGATTTTTCACGAAAAGTATTGGATCAGAGCTAAAATGTAAATAAAAATGACAATTTAAAGACGAAATTCTCGACAGAAGTAAATCAGCTACTCTACAACTGCGACATGTTCAATATGCCTTGCCTAACGTGAAATTCGTTGAAAAACCCTTTGAAAAGGAAAATACTAGTGAAATTTCTCTTAGAAATTTGAACAATAACACAGGCCAACTGAAATAGAAAAAAGTTTTGGTGCGGCAAATGTTAAAGCTGTTTTTTATATTTTTTTGTGCTGATTAAGAATCCGTAAGTACAAAGTTTCCATCAGCTCAAAGTTTTGAGAAGAACAAGGTCAAAGTGTAAAAAATCGCGTTTTTTGCAATATTTGAGAAGCTCTAGAAGAGAAACAAAAGATTATATAGCTCAAGATCCGACAAAGGCACGACCTTCACCCATCTGTATAATGGATTAGATAATTTTTCTATGAAATTTAACGTATTAATAAATTTTTTGCGAATGGGTTGGCTGAAAAAATCCTGGCCAGGATATCTTGAATTAAATGTTCAAAAATTATTATAAGTTTTTTAATTTTGTACTAATTTTTTTATAAACAAATTATATACCAATCGAAAGTGCTAAGCCTATAGAATTGACATTATTTCCCAAAAGAGATTTGCGTAATTTCAGTAGCAGTTACACCTTGCAATTTTTATTGTCGAAAGTGATTTCTGCAAATCTGCAAAAAGGACTTTCTGACACTTTACACGGCAAAGCAGACTTTCGATTTCGCATTTTGACAACAAAATGAGTAGAAAAAAGAGCTAGAATTGCCACGTTTAACCACACCTTTAGTCTGGTAAACTATGTATGTTTATCAACAGCTGATTCGTAGCTTTTTTCCTATTAAAAAAATAAATTGTAACAAAAAATTGAAAAAATTGTATTTACTCAAATGCGTTATGCCTTTCGGCAGCGGGCGGATTCAAAATTGGATGAATATCGTACAGCTGATTGCAGTTTACAAACTACCAAAAAAATTATCAAGCTTCCACCACGACAATTTGGTAACCGGTAAACCGTTACTAAAATAATTTTACACAAACGAAATACATGGGGAAAAATTTACCGCAAAACTCCACAGGCAGACACCGATGGCCTACCAACAGTCATTTTGGCGAACAGTATGATGTCTTGATATATCTGTATATGTAAAAGCATTTACCGCATGACGCCGCCAGACAACATTCTCTCAATTTCGGTGTTTGAAAACATTTAATTCTTAAAAAAACTTGCCGAATAACTTCCAAAAACGTTATCATAAATAATACGATAGGGAACAGATTCTTATTTTGATTGTTTCAAGTGAAAATATGGCTGTCAAACTATCAAATTGCCTGCAATAGACGTCAAGCAATAAGCGCTGACGTGTATTGAAACCCATGAGAAATAGGCGGTATTTATTGGAAATATATTATGTGACATGGTTATCACGACATTGGTGCTTTCCTGTGGAAACAGGGCCTTACCGAGCACGGAATTACCGAGTACCAAGCCCTAATTTTTGTTATTGAACATAGCGAAAATAAAAAAAAGTCCAACACTATAATATTGTTCGTTTATTCACATTTTGACGTTTTTCGACATGGACCATAAATCACAATTTTTGAAAGGTTCTTTCAGTGAACGACAATGAAATTTTGGATGTACGTTGCCACAGGTGCACGACGTGTTTTGTAATGCATACAAATTTACAGATTTTTTTCATTTGTATTTGGAAAAGTATCAAAATTGAAAAAAAGTATCTCTCCAAAATTCATCGAAAAATGTATCACTTTTGATCCACTTGGATCAAAACGGTCACATTGCTCTTGACTACTATCCCTGAAAATATCTGCCCTACATCTTGACCTGATGGCAAGTAAATTATTTTCTTGGTTTAACAATAAAAAAAATACAGGAAATACTGGTTTCTTTGCTTAGGCTTCTAAAATATTGCAAAAAACGTGATTTTTAACACTTTGACCACGTTTTTCTCAGAATGCGGAGCTGATAGAAATTTTATACTGACGGATTCGTAATCAGCACAAAAAAGTCTATCAAACAATTTTTAACATTTGCCGCATCAAACTCAGTGTTGCTCTGTGTAATTTGTTAAGATCCTAAACTTCATTAATTACAAATCAAACACCATCACTATCATTATCATAATTATCCTCATCATTGTCTTCATTACCATTTTCATCTTCAACATCATCACTTTGTGGAAGTGGTACTTTCAAAAGGTTTCTTCTGAGAGGAGATTATTATTATTATTATTATGGGCCATATGCACCGCGACATATGAAGTGATCTATTGTGCGTGACCCCGCGCCCTATAGGGGAAGGCTTTTAATGTAGCCTAGCACTTTCAAGGGCGTTTTGTTTCAGATTTCAAATGGATAAAGTGCAGCACCAAGTGAGCTAGTCTGCGCCTAGCAAGAGCGTCACATTCACAGAGAATGTGCTGTGGCGTTTCCTCATCCAGCTCGCAGAAGCGACAGACATTTGTTTCTGAAAGATTCATTTTACTGAGGTGATAGCGAAGGGAGCAATGTCCCGTATAGTACCCAGTGAGGGTTTTTAGGTCTTCTCTGCCTAAGTTGTGTAGTTTTTTTGAAGCTTCTTTTGAAGGGCAGATAAATCGTTTGGCTTGTCTCTGCCCTGGACAGTCCATCCAGTGCCTGTTGAACATTTTGTCTACCCAGTTATTTATGACCTTCTTTATATGTGCTTTGGTAAGCCCACAAAATGGTTCTGGACCATTAAATACTGCGGTACCTCCTAGCTTCGCTAAGCGGTCAACCTCCATGTTGCCATCATGTTCTTCATGCCCCGGTACCCATCCTGATAGAACAGTATTTTTGGCACCAAAAGCGTTTAGAACATTAAAGCAACCGTACACTAGCTGGGAATTTATTTTGTGAGACTTCAGTGCCAGTAGGGCTGCCTGACGGTCCGACAAAATGTAGATAAATTTCGAGGATGTGCATCTTCTAAGCCATTCTATGCCACAAATTTCTATTGCATGAATCTCCGCTTGAAAGATGGTTGGGTAGCTACCCATTGGTATCGATTTTTGAAGTTCGGCCCAAATATTCCCGCCCCAGTTTTATCATCATCAAGTTTAGAGCCATCTGTGTACCAAACCTCTCCATTTGGTTTGGTGTATGGGTTCCCTGTATTCCAGAGAGCTCGATCTGCAATGTGTACCTCAAATTTTCTAGAGATTTCTAGTTTTGGAACTATTACGTCACGCATTTGCAATATGGGGTCATTGGCGAATTTCAATAGAACCCTCATGTGACCCGTCATATTTCCGATCTTCAGATCAGAATTGTTTAGGATTCTTAGTGCCGCGGTGGTCGCCTCTTTTTCTATTAAAATAGGAAAGGGAGGTATTCCAACCAAGGTGCTGTGCATCAGCAGGGCAGGTCTTTATCGCCTCTGTTATGCCAATGCAAATCATTCGGTGCAATTTACTTAATTTTGTTCTTGCAGTCCTTTGTGTAGCCTTGGTTCACAATGCCAAATAGGTCATTTTGGGGGTAAGGCCCCATGTTTTACCAAGAAGTCGCGAACAGGTAAAGAAAGCCTTTGTCGCCTTGTTGATAACCGCATCCAAATGTGCGTTCCAGTTGAGTATTTTATCAAGAGTTGCTTCATTGGAAAATTCTATTTGTCTCCCGCTCAAAGAGAGTTTAGTCATAGTCAACATTCTCCTTCGAGTAAATGGTACAATAATAGTTTTCGTAGGATTAATAGTTAGTCCTTTATCCTGACATCATTTTTGTGTGATACGTAGGGCTTGTTGCATGCGGTTGTAGATGGTTTCGTCATGCAGCCTTATCATGCAGATTACCAGATTATCCGCGTAACCTTGAGTATCAAAGTCTTGGCGGTTCAGTTTGAAAAGGAGTTCGTCTATAACCACAGTCCACAAGAGGGAGAGAGTACACCCCCTTGAGGGCAACCCTTTGTGGTTGTTATCGATTCTGTCGTGCCTCCTAATTCCATACTGATTTTACGTGTTTTTAGCATTGATAGAACCCATTTATTTATTATTGGGCTTATACCCTTGCTCATCAAGGCACCATCTATTGCCTTATATGATGTTTTATCAAAAGCCTCCGAAATGTCAATAAAGGCACAAAGGGCTATATTTTTAGACTCCAGAGCTTTCTCAATTTTTAAGGTTAGGCTTTGAATGGCTGTCTCAGTGGATTTGCCTGCTTGATAGGCAAATTGGTTCTTGTTCAGAGGCGTTGGAGCACCCACTTCTGGTCAACAGTATCCTACTGCACAGCCCAGGAAATGAGTATCAAGCAAGAGTCTGCAGGTCACACCCGGATGCTGTGTTTAGCTCCCATCTGGTCTTTTCATAGTGCCGATTGTGTTCTTGTGACCCCTTGTTAGAGCTTTTTGGAGGCGTACTGCAAGGCTGTTTATTTCCCGCAGTGGTTTCGCCAGCTAGCTCTTTTGTATCTCCTTAACTCTTTGTTGTAGGAGTTTAGGGCAGTTTTATACGGGCTCCAATCAACCGTAATTTTTGCCCCATTGAATAGTTTTCTAGCTTGGCATCTCATTTGCTCAAGCTTCTGGCTCCACCAAGGCACATCACGTTTGGATTTTACCTTTCCTTGGGGACAGCTACAGTTGAAAGCTATTGCAATATCTGAGTGAAGCCGTTCAGCCTCGGTTTCAAGCTCCTGTGTGGTTGTGATTGAACTCATTGGGCTGCTTCCGCCTTCCTCCATAATAAGGCGAAAGAGTTCCCAGTTCGTTTTTCTAGGATTTCTAAAAACTATTTCATGTTCTGGAAAGTTACCAATGTTGAAGTCTATGTGCATATGTTCTGACATTGATACCTCCCCCGAGACGGGCCAGCTTGTGACGGACGACGACATATTATGACTACTCAGAGGCAGATCTAAAACTTTCCCTCTAAGAGCATTTCTGAAATTTGGTTCGTTGCCACGGTTTATAATACATATACTATAGCTACTAATGAACTCAAGAAGGTACTCTCCTCTTTTGTTGGTGTTGGTGCTCCCCCATACAGTATTATGGGCATTCGCATCGCAACAGACGATCCAGTATTCCACAAATGCCTTGACCTTTGGTGTTGGGGCTGTCTCCTCCTCACCTGCGAAGTACGCGGATGCAAGTACTGCCTCTTGTATACCCCTTGGAGTCGGTATTTTCACCCAGACCGCAACAAGATCCGCCGTCATAAACTGCAATAGAGGAAGAAACGTCAGTTTTTTGCTTAGAAGCATCGCCGCTCTTGGGCGAGGGTTGGTGGCGTAAACAAGCTTACCATCAGTATTATTGAGGCCCTTAACAGCGTCATGCAAAATCCAGGGTTCCTGGATGAAGGCTACCCCTAAACCTTCGGTAGTGAAATTTCTGCATAGAATATCCGATGCTGCCTTAGTATGGTGAAGATTCACTTGTAGTCATTTGAATTGCCTTGGACTGCAGGGAGCTTTTTTAGGGAGAGACGACATTACTTGCGGTTTTTGTGGCCGCGAGCAGCTACCCAGCAAGGCCTTCTACTCGCGCGCGTCACCTGTCGAACTCTTATGTGATTTGCTCTGAAGGGTTGGTCTGACAATCAGCTTTGGGGACACAACCGGGAGATCCTTTTGCGCTGATTTCAGTACCTCTTGTAGGGTCGGACACGGAACGTTGCCCGGTCGCGGAGGCGATGTCGAACTGGCTTTTGTTGCTTCCGGCTGTTCAGGCAGAAGCTTCGCCATTTCCGCCTCTGACGACTGCAGCTCCTGCCTTTCATCTCTCATTACCACTAGAGGCTGCTTGGAAGCCTCGGTCAGGGTTTTGGAGCAGCGTGGTTGCTCCTTTTCTTCAGTGCGGGTGGCATCACTACTTACCACGGGCAAAGATGGCTTGGCTTTTTCTCGTAGCTTCACCATGCCAAAACCATAGTTAACGTTGCACGCCCATCTCCCGATAATATCAGCAGAAATTAGGTCCACAGCTATGGTGACTTCATCCACCGTTGCCCTGCGTACGCGATTGAGGATTCGCCAATCCATAATTTTCATGCCTTCGTTTTGGGCATGAAGGAGCAGAAGGGTGTCTTCATTTGTGGAGCTATGCAGCTCTGGGAAAAAGCCAACGAAGATGATGCGGCGAGGTGCGTCTGCATCTTCAACCACCTTCAGCTTTGCTCCGTTCCAGGGGGTTAGTTTTGGGGTGACTTCCCTTATCCACCCCGCTGTTGCCGCATCCCTACAGCCAACTGACAGCCATCCTGGGCGGAAAATGCACCCATCAAAGATAGGCTTTACAGCACTATCGTGATTGCTCCTAATCGCCATCAAGATCGCACCCTGGATGGCTCGCAGCTCCTCTGTAGGCCATATGGTGGTTGGGTAGTCCTCAGGGATTATGCCTAGCTTCACTCCACACAACGCGTCGCTAAAGGACACCGCCCTCGCTGTCGCCAGGAGGCATGTCTACCTCTTATCTAGGCATAGGGTGGCCTTCCTTGGGCTTGTTATTCCCAGACGGCGGCATCCTTTCTCGAAGGCCCTATTGGATCCTTAGCCAGTCTCCTGTCTTCCTCATAGTCCATGCCCTTATCAATATAACGCTTCAGGCGTCTCCTGGCGGCTCCACACAGCCGCTCACGCTCTCGAGCCTGCCCGTGCATGACGTTCTTGGTCGGAGAGGCAAGAAGTTCCTGCTCCTCCTACGGCGAGATGTCAGATAGCAACTCCCCGGGACTTGCATCCCGGAAAGTGCTAGCGTCCACTTGCCCCGGGTATTGCTGCAGAGTTAGTTTCGGCTATAGCCGAAAGGCCAAGGTTGGTTCTGGCTCTGTTCAGCTCCGTCTGGCTTTTGTAAAAAAGTATTTTCATTCATATTCATAGTAGGTTCCACGAGTATGGGGGAAAGTATGCCAGCTGGGACATAACCCCCACTATCCCGAGCCCGACTGCTTACAGCCAGAGGTCGCCAGGTATCTAGAGGCCATCGTTATAAGACACAGTAACGTAGTGCTATTCATCCTATAAGCACGGTTCGGATGACACTCGGAATTACGGGTTTTATCGAGTTGTCCTCTCTAGATCTGGCACCTCTAGCAGGGTGTGACTCGTCGCCATGTATGGTCGGTCTTGAACCATCTGTTCCTGACTCAGAGCATTACACCACGTATGAAGTAATACCAAGAGCCTTGACCCCCTGAGAGGAGATTAATTCGTTGCCAAGTAATGTAATATTTTTTTTGTAGATTGTTCATGGAGAAGTAAACGTCAATGTCCTTTATAAATAATTTTTTATATGATAATGAATCCGAATTGTACAAATTTTCTCTTCAACAATTGTAATTATCTACATATTTTGTTAAGCTTAGAAAGTAGTTTAAAAAAATAACTTTTAACAAAACAATCATCATCTTCGCTTGCGTCTTTGTCATCGCTACCAACATCTCTATCATCACTATAATACTCCATAATTATCAACTGTTGTGCTTCTTTCGGCATATCCATCAATTTTTAGGGGTAGTTTTTTTCATACTTGATATATCAGGATCTGAACTGATCAAAAGTCTGTTCAATATATCGCACACCGTTTTCAAAAGATGCACAACTCAAAATTTAAAATTTTTGAACTTATGTGCTAAAAATTTACACAGAGCTTTTATTTACCTTCCAGCAGAAGCTGGAGCAAATTTTTGTTAAATAAAAACCTAAGATAAAGTCTGCCTTGCCCATATGATTAGCATGTGCTAAGAAAGAGGTTTCCGCATTTTCTGACAAACGTTTAATTTTGAGTTTTGCCCCTTTTGAATACGGCGCGATATCTTCATTCGTCTTTTTTCTGCAGCACTTGCGATCTTCTTCTGAGAATTGACCATAGGTAACAAACAGTGGGATATTATCTCTGACCCATCAATGAAACATCTGTGGAGTTTTGGGGGAACTTTTTCATTCTCCGTCTAGCCGTTACTGTGTTAGTTAAAACTATCATTATTTATATTCAATGCACATGACATTCATGCATAGAAATAACAATGCTATAAACAATAATAAGAAGGACTGCATTTAACACTAAGAATATGCAATATCAATCTTCGCGGTTTTACGGAAATTTAGCATTGCTGTTGTGCAGACGTGTTTTTAATTCGCTCTTGAGTTTATCGCAAATTAAAATGGGGGTCTTCCCTTAAACTCATAAAAGCCTCGTAGACCTCGTAAAGCTCGTAAATTTACGAGCCTCGTAAAAGAACTGTAAAAATTTGTATGGAGCTCTATTTACGACCCCCTCGTAAATTTACGAGGCAAATTTGATGCGCAAACGACCTCGTAAACTTCAGTGTTGCCGAGGGGCCGAAATTTTAATAAAAAAATGTATGGTAAAATAATGAAAATAAATGAAAAAATAATACGCTAATAAAATGAATTAATTTCATCCACTAACTGAATTGGTTTTCTGCTGATTTTCGGCATTTTTAATTGTATTTTAGCCAAGAGTGATAGAGACAAGATGGCGGGATGTTATGGAAAATACTACGCAACAAAAATTACTTCACAAAATCCTGAATGATCTGTCAAACAGTGACTTTACGCACCTATTCACACCTTTTCGCAAAGCCTCGTAAACTAACGAGTTTTACACGGTTTAAGACTTTATGAGTTTAAGCAAATCCCCTAAATGTTTAACTGCGCTATGTGCAATACTCAATGCTCGGCTAATACCGATATTGCTTGTGGTATTTGCAAGAAATAATTTCATATCAAATGTGTTAAACTTAATACCAAGTGCTTATCACTAATCAAAAGGCTGCAAAAGTGTAGTATACAAATGTGACTTTTGCATCAATTCCACTACAATTTACAACTTTACAACTAGTTTTAATGAAGCTTTTACGAGCTTAAATCAGCTAAGTGATTTTCTTCGCTCTATGGCAAATACACAATTTAATTGTTCCCGTAACCTGGCTGCTGATCCCAACAACCTTGCTGATTTATCGACCAAAGTTATAACGCGAGCAAGGTCTAAAGTCATTGGCCCATAGTCATAGTCGCAAGTTAAAACTCATTCTTGTTAAAATACAGTATTAAGTTTAGAATATATTTTTAAGTTGTGTCAATCATAGATATCTTATAAACAGCCTTTTGTTGAGATGAGAGAGAACAGTGCTATCCATATGAAAAGAAAAAATTTACCCGGCAATGTATAGAAATATGAGTACTTTAATTAGTTCACCCTGTGTCGGCTGCAGGATTGGCGGTTTTGGCATTTTCAAATAAAAATGGTTCGATTCGTGGTTCCGTTCGAAGCCCGAAAAAAGCGACGGTTCGGTTAAAAAACCGGTTTGCAGCCCTGATTTTTAGCGCCGAGCGCTTAAAAGCGGATTGTGCGGATTAATCAATTAATATGAGTTATAATAAATGTATTAATTGCTCAGTCCTATTGGAAAATGTGTTAGTAGGAATATTTTTTAAAAGTATAAATATTTTAAAAGAAAATTGTTTGTATATCACTATCACTTAAGTGATTTGTGTTATTTATTATTACCCTGAAAGCATTACATTCGGTTCTGGTTTTAATAACTATGTTATAACAAGATCTCATTTTCAAAATAAACGATTTTTAAGCCAATTTCTTGAATAAAACAAAAAATGGCGATTTTTGGCGACTTTTTTCAGAAATGGCTCTTTTATTTTTAAACAATCTGGACACCCTTCTTCGGATACTAATACAACACCAACTTCATATGCTGATGATGTTAATATTACGGCTGATAATGTTAATAATGCTGCTAATACGGAAACTAATAACATTATCGCTGAGAATGCTCCCGAATGAACACCACCGCTAAATGCCGATGCTGATTGCAATGCCGTCACTTCTCCCGCTGCTGCAGTGGAATTCTGACAATCACCACGCTGAATTTCCATCGCCAAAATTCTCTAAATGAAAGTCAGTTGGTCCTAAAAGCACGCAACATAAAAGTAACGTTTGCAATGTGTAATCAACCAAGTATGAGGAGCATGTATTTAGGTGTTCCATGTTGAATGTTGGATCCCGGCTGCTGGTGGTAAGATCTCTTCGAATAATACCAAGCATGTTAAAATCGCAGTTAATCAACGACGTAGCGTAAACGTGTGTTGACGTACGTAGCAGCATATCAAATTGACTGTTGATAGAGAGAGAGAGAAGCAACGGCAACGTAACTGCCATGCGGTTGTGAGTTTTCGTTAACACGCGAATCCCATAAAGTAGATCGTGTCTGCGTCAACCTACGTCTACGTTACGTCGTTGACTGTTTGAGCTTTAATCCTCGCGCTGATTGCAATCCCGTCGCTTCTTCTGCTGCTAGTAATAGCCTTGTTCCATACGCTTTCCGGGCTGCTCCGGTAATTAGAGCTTAAAAATAAGTTACTCTCTCACAAGCTGTGTTGCCAGAACTTTTTGGATGAACCGGCTAAATTGGCCAATAAAACCGGCTAAAAACGGCTAAAATGTTTCAACTAAATTTCACATGTTTTATTTAAATAAATCACGAGTAAAAAGACTATTTCTTGGAATTCGAGCCGGAAAAAATTTTGATAGCAAGAATTTGCAATTAGGAAAAACATATGATTGTGGCACATGGTTGGATTTTTTGTCGAAGATAATTTGAATAAACAAGTTCGTTAAATTTAAAAATTTACAAACTGGAGCGATTTTAAAATGAAAAATGTAAGTTAATACTTGTTTACTTAATTAATTTAGTTAATTCCAATGATTTGAAAGGTACTCGAAAAAAAACTATTTATTACTATTACTATCAGATATTTTCAGTGATAATTCTCGCTGGATTTTCGACGAAGAAACCTATTGTCTTCCCTACAAGGCCTTTTCAGACTGACCGATTCTCAATACACTCAAATAGAAACCAATACACATAAAAAACGCTGTAAAAATTTCCCTTCAATTTTAAGGCAGTAAAACAACGACGTTAAGTTAACATCAACCGAGGCCATATGTTGACAAGGGATGCAAAATCACAGTTACACAAAAGAACTGGTCAGATTTTTCAGAAATCCCTTCAATTCTGATGTAAAATATGATGCTGAAAGACTGCAGATCTTCCATTTAGATGACCGGTCATATGGCCGGAATATGTCTCGTAGGATTCCCAGCGAGTTTTGCTTTACATAAAAATTTGTGCTCTTTTATTTTCATTTTGACTGACTTCAGTGTTGGTTCCTTTAATTCAAGTTGGCATTCGGTTTTTGGAATTTGAATAAGTTCTCAGCAAAAACGTTTGTTTAAAAAAATACATATGTGTACATAGTGCTTGAAAATATCAATTTTTCCATTACCTTAAACCTTTGGGAGTGGGCAAAAATTATGTTTTTTAATTTAGGCAGAATTGAATATGCGCTATCTGGGAAGACAATATCTACTACATGTAATTCTGTTTGTTGGCACTATATCCAAACACAAACGCATCTTAAGAGTCTTAACAGTGAAACAATTTCTTATTTTCTAAGTTTGCGAATAAAACTTCACACTTAAAATTAAGATATTTATAACAAACATTTTATGAAGAAAATCCCTTCTTCCTTTAAATAAAAATAAGCGAAATCGGCCCAATTTCATACAATCGTGCCTGACATGAAAATTTTCTCCACGATAAGGCTAGTAGCCATTTATAACAGATTTTGGGTCGCTTAGTCAAAAATGGAAACATATATACATATTTGAAATTTAAGAAAACAAGGCAAATAGCAAAACCGGCTAAAAACGGCTATTTTTTCTGCAAAACGGCTAACAAATCGGCTGCCGGCTAAATCGAAATTTCTTCGGCTCTTTGCTATCGAAACCGGCTAAATCTAGCCTGAAAACGGCTAAAATGGCAACACTGCTCACAAGTGTCAAAAATGTGTCAAAACGTGCCGAAAGTGTCCAGAGCGTGAGGAACGCAAAGAACCACATTTCGTGCCCGGAATCAACAAATCAGCTCCAAACAATGATTTACGTGTATTTATCTTATATGGCTAATAAAATTACCAAACAACTACATTTTCTGAAAATTCTGTGGTATTTTCCACTATTGTGTTCTACAAAATTTGCTTTCGGATTTAAATAACAGCTGTTATTTCAAATTGCCCTTTTGCACATTTGTGCCCGGAAAAAGTCCGGGCTGTTTCGTCCACAAAGAAGAAAACATTTACGATCCAAAAGTGGAACGTATTCGCTCTATATTACCCATATTTCTAGCGTGAGGAACGCTTTCTGGGCTGAAATCGGAGCCGAGCTGAGCGAAGCCGTTCCGAGCTGAGTGAAGATTTCAAATTGCTGTAGCTCACTGCTGGGCGCTGCCTTGCCCGAGGGCAAAGCTCTTTTAAGCTTTCTATACATTTTTTTATATGCGCATGCATAGTAAAAGCTCTCTCTGCCCACTAATGCTGTAGCTATATCAAAGTGTTCATACAGCAAGCTTTTTCATAAGAATTGTGGAGCTGAAAGCAAAGCAGTTTTTGATTTTGAATTTTGTATTTAATTTTTCAGCTTCATGACGCTGCCCTAAACAAAATAGCAAAATCTATACATATAATAAAATTGTAACAGGTCGATGTCTGTACATTATAGATATTAAAGAAAAATTAATGTGGGGGGTCTTTATTAGAGCACCAGAGGCCAAATCAACCATTTTTAGAATTTTTGTCTGTCTGTCTGTCTGTCTGTCTGTATGTTTGTTCGCGCATCACTCGAAAACAAATGCATGGATTTGAATGCAGTTTTCACCGATGTCTAACTTAAAATATAGGAAGAAAAAAAATAGAGAGTTGCCTCATGTTCGAAAATTGGAGTTTAAGTAAATTGATAAGAAAAAACTAATATTGCAATATGGGCGTCAAAAGAAAGAGGCTGAAGAAGACTTACAGCCAAAAATATTTTTTTAGAGTTGCCACCTGTTTGAAGATGTACATTTAATTTAATTTACAGGATAAATTGAATATTGCAATATGGGTATCAAACTGAAAGGGTTTAGGAAATTATACTGCCGAAAACATTATTACGGAGGGCTGCCACCTGTTTGAAAAATTTTATTGTATTAAATTGATAAAATAAATGAAATCTATATCTACATCTATACATATAATAAAATTGTAACAGGTCGATGTCTGTACCTTATACATATTAAAGAAAAATTAATATGGTGGGTTTTTATTAAAGCTACAGAAGCCAAATAAAAAATTTTTTGAATTTTTGAATCACTGTCTGTCTGTATATTTGTACGCGCATCAGTAGAACATGGAATTGAATGCAGTTTTCACCGATGTATCGGAGTATTAATACGGTAAAGTGAATACTGCAATATGGCTGTCAAAAGAAAGAAATTTACAAAGGCTTACAGCTGAAAATATTTTTGTGGAAGGTTGCCACCTATTTTAAAACTTTAATTTGATTTAATTGATAGCATAACTAAAGAGGCTAGGAAATTTTAATGCTAAAAATATTTTTAGGGGATTTGCCAACTGATTGAAAAATTGTATTCATTAAAATTTGTAAAATAAATGAAGTATTGCAATACGAATATTAAACTAAAGAGGATTAGGAAGCTTACTTGTGAAAATATTCTTGAAGCGGGTTTGAAAACTTTAATTGAGTTAAATTTATAATATAAACTAAGTGTTGCCACATGGGTATTAAACGAGAGTATTTGAGAATTATAAAATTGCAACAGGCCGATATCTGTACCTAATCTATACATATAATAAAATTGTAACAGGTCGATGTCTGTACATTATAGATATTAAAAAAAATTAATGTGGGGGGTCTTTATTAGAGCACCACAAGCCAAATCAACCATTTTTAGAATTTTTGTCTGTCTCTCTGTCTGTATGTTTGTTCGCGCATCACTCAAAAACGAATGCATGGATTTGAATGCAGTTTTCACCAGTGTATTGCCAGAGGTCTAACTTAAAATATAGGAGGAAAAAAATTAGATAGTTGCCACCTGTTTGAAAATTGGAGTTTAAGTAAATTGATAAGAAAAAATGAATATTGCAATATGGGCGTCAAAAGAAAGAGGCTGAAGAAGGCTTATAGCCAAAAATATCTTTTTAGAGTTGTCACCTGTTTGAAAATTTACATTTAATTTAATTTATAAGATAAATTGAATATTGCAATATGGGTATCAAACTGAAGGGGTTTAGGAAATTTTATTGCCGAAAATATTTTTAGGGAGGGATGCCACCTGTTTGAAAAATTTGATTGTATTAAATTGATAAAATAAATGAAATCTATATCTACATCTATACATATAATAAAATTGTAACAGGTCGACGGCTGTACCTTATAGATATTAAAGAAAAATTAATATCATGGGTTTTTATTAAAGCCAAATAAACAATTTTTAGAATTTTTGAATCTCTGTAAGTCTGTATATTTGTACGCGCATCAGGTGAAAACATGGAATTGAATGCAGTTTTCACCGATGTATCGCTAGAGATCTAACTTCCAATATAGAAGAAAAAATTAGAGAGTTGCCACCTGTGTTTAAAATTTCAATTTATGTCAATTGATACGGTAAAGTGAATACTGCAATATGGCTGTCAAAAGAAAGAAATTTACAAAGGCTTACAGCTGAAAATATTTGTGTGGAAGGTTGCCACCTATATGAAAACTTTAATTTAATTTAATTGATAGCATAAATTAAATATTGCAATATTGGCATCAAACTAAAGAGGCTAGGAAATTTTAATGCTGAAAATATTTTTAGGGGATTTGCCAACTGATTGAAAAATTGTATTCAATAAAATTTGTAAAATAAGTGAAGTATTGCAATACGAATATTAAACTAAAGAGGATTAGGAAGCTTACTTTTGAAAATATTCTTGAAGCGGGTTTGAAAACTTTAATTGAGTTAAATTTATAATATAAACTAAGTGTTGCCATATGGGTATCAAACGAGAGTATTTGAGAATAATAAAATTGCAACAGGCCGATATCTGTACCTAATCTATACATATAATAAAATTGTAACAGGCCGATGTCTGTACCTTATACATATTAAAGAAAAATTAATATGGTGGGTTTTTATTAAAGCTACAGAAGCCAAATAAAAATTTTTTTGAATTTTTACGCGCATCAGTAGAACATGGAATTGAATGCAGTTTTCACCGATGGATCGGAGTATTAATACGGTAAAGTGAATACTGCAATATGACTGTCAAAAGAAAGAAATTTACAAAGGCTTACAGTTGAAAATATTTTTGTGGAAGGCTGCCACCTATTTGAAAACTTTAATTTGATTTAATTGATAGCATAAATTAAATACTGCAATATCGGCATCAAACTAAAGAGGCTAGGAAATTTTAATGCTAAAAATATTTTTAGGGGATTTGCCAACTGACTGAAAAATTGTATTCATTAAAATTTGTAAAATAAATGAAATATTGCAATACGAGTATTAAACTAAAGAGGATTAGGAAGCTTACTTTTGAAAATATTCTTAAAGCGGGTTGCCACTTATTTGAAAACTTTAATTCAGTTAAATTTATAATATAAACTAAGTGTTGCCATATGGGTATCAAACGAGAGTATTTGAGAATAATAAAACAGCAACAGGCCGATATCTGTACACAATAGATGTTAATGAAAAATTAATAGGGGGCTTATTAGATCAACAGAAACCAAATATAAAATTTTGGTATGTTTGTCTGTATGTTTGTAAGCGTATCACGCAAAAGCTAATGTTTGGAATTAAATGCAGTTTTCACCGATGTACATATTGCTAGAGCTCTAATTGAAAATATAGAATCAATTTTTTTTTGTTTTAGCTTATCGTCGATCATTATTCCTAGGTATTTGAACGTATTAACTTTTTCCAGTGCATCGTTGTTATATTTAGAGTTAGCAACGGACCGTTCTCAAAATTTCGCCTTGATATAACCAAAAACTTAATTTTTTTTTTATTTCTGTGTGGAAGGTTTTTCGCTAAAAAAATAAAACTTTTCGTTGTTGGTGCCAAAAAATTAAAAAATCTGAGACGTCACGTTTTACAATTTCATACAGTTCTCTTTACAATGTATTTCACTAAACTACTAAATAATGAAAATAAATATTCTGACCAAAAATTTACTCGGTATGTAGCTCGGGATATTCCTAAAATTCTTATACAGACTAAAACGTAAAAAACCAATATATCTCTAAAACCAATTATGCTGGGGAACTGAAACTTAGCACTGATGCATATATTGCAAATGCATTGGAAAGGCTGTATCGATATACATTTACGTAAACGCGCAAGTATCATTCAATTGGGAACCATTTTCTCCTAGATTTCTAAATCCCATTGAACTATTGTAACTTTGTCTTTAATTTTCAGTAAGGTAAAATTTATGTGAAAATTGTGAAGAATTTTTTTAAATTTTTCACAAAGAATGGAGCTTTGCTTTAACGAGTTTCGCTATAAACTATCTTATCCTATTTGCATAAAATTATAGCCGTTTTCGTTGTTCGGAATAAACTCAAAAAATACTGAATAGAGTTCCGTCAGATTGTCGGAGGTTATCTTACATACATATATGGTCCAATTACATGCTACTATAAAACTCGATAGGTGGTGCTGGAGTAGAGTTATTTATAAAAATCGTATTTATTAACAGAGTTTGTTCAAACTTTAAATGTGAGCTATGTACCTGTATGATGGAAAATTTTTTTGATAAAAATTTACTCGATTAGAGCCGCTGGAGTTAAGGTTGAAATCCATAACACGTATTCATTTTATGGTAAGCAATGGTTTTGCAGAAAATGAACCCAATGGATGGCGCTGCAGCCAAAATGTATAGAAACCACGTGTGGTTGGTCTGCTTTGGACCTATGTTTAAGTTATACGATTTTAGTTTTCAGATGTCTAAATGAAGGATGGGCTTAAGTTTTTCTGACGCCCACATGCACGATCATGCGGTCTTGCATCTACCCAGAAACAGTTCATAAATTTTACCACGAATTGTAAAAGTGGTGAATTAACAAGGAAAGATTACCGCAGGTATATCAATTGCTTCATTTGAAAGATACCTAAGAGATCTCTCGCCTCATTTAGCAATGTACCGGAAAACTTTTCATCCTGTGGGACAGCGAGGATTCTTGGCCCTCCTATAAAGAAAACGCACTTCTGTGCTCTTGAGTTTCCCTATAAGAACTTTTATTGGCATACGCATCTCACCAATGTTGTAGTTGCAAGATCATACAAAAAGATTACGCATGATTGGCAGAGATCTCACAGATGGAAATAAGACCATCAGTAAAGGTCATGACACCAAAAGGGATTGGTATTCCATATGGTACCACCGCGTTACAATTATTGGCCTATGTGTAAGGAGGATACTGCACCTTAGTGGTTTCAACTTAAATCAAAAATTTTGACTTTACAGACTAATTTTGTTTTTAAACGCTCTTTTGCATTGGCCACCGCAAAAGCTCTTAT
The DNA here is from genome assembly GCF_013731165.1 of Rhagoletis pomonella. NCBI lineage: Eukaryota > Metazoa > Arthropoda > Insecta > Diptera > Tephritidae > Rhagoletis > Rhagoletis pomonella. The sequence goes on along the minus strand of NW_023458559.1, from coordinate 3,608,328 downwards.
TAGGCGCCGCGAAGTAAGCGGGCATTGGCTAGTATTCAAATAAAAACGAATTTTATAATAATCTTTTGAATAAAATTGAGCAAATATTTATGCCGCTTTTCATTGACGGTAAGTTTTGTGGTACCTTTGCAGCCGAGTAAAGGAGAAAAGCTCCGCTTCGCTTCATTCAGTGTGAACACCAGCAGCTTCGCTTTGTTCAGCCTTGCTTCGTTCGGCGCTGCTCGACTTTCTATGTGAACGCACCCTTAGAAAAAACAAATACCTAATGTAGTAGACAGCCATGAATCTCTTAATGTATAAAACAAGACTCATCCTTACTAATATTATAAATCCGAAAGTGAGTTTGTTTGTTTGCTACGCTTTCACGCTTTAACTGTTTAACCGATCATAATGAAATTTTCTACACCGCTGTTATTTAGCCCAACTTAAAATATAGGATACATTTAATCTCGATTAGGGAAGAGGGAATGGCATACAAACGGAATTTTTCATACTACATTTCTCAGGAAATATTTTTGGTAGATTACTGGAACTTGGTATGGAGATATATAAAATTATTCTCTAATCATGGATTAGGGCCGCCACATTTAAAAAAAATCTAATTGAACATCAATTAAGGGTTCTATTTATTTGAAAATTATATTAAAAAAATGGATGTCAAGAGGCTTAAAGAAACTGTAGTTTAATATATTTTGAAACGGCTTGCCACCTGTTTGAAAAGTAAAATTAAAATTAATTATATGCGAGCCATCTGAAGAATTAAAATATGGTTGTCAAACAAAATATTGTTAAGAAACCTTTAGTTTTAAAGTTTTGAATAATATTGAAGTCTTCTACAAGGGTTGTCACCTTTTTAAAAATTCAACTTAATTAGTTTAAATGAAATATTATAAAACTAGCAGACCAGGCGAAATTCGTCCCGCACAAAAGCGAACGAAAGCTTTATGTAATTCTCCAATTGTTAACATTTCATAGAACGGTTAATCTCACAACAAAATAAATTTGAAGAACATTTCCTTTTCACTCCCTGGCGGCAACAATGCTCCGGTTCTATAGTAAATCTGTCCAAGAAACTTTATCGTATAGTTGGCGTATAATTGTTCTACAGAAATCCAATATATATAGACTTATTTCAGACGAAATACCTAAAGGTAAGTTTCACGAAAGCAATTTAAGTGAAAATAAATTGTTTATCACTTGAATTTATTACAGTAAAAGGCGTGCGATGATTTTGGCGGTTGATTTATCGGTGGTGATTTGAGATTTACTCCTGCACAACTCAACCCTGGTGTCTCCGAATGAAGCTTTAAGGCATAACAATACTACCAAAAATCACATACATTGGGCCAATCGTAACACATAAAAATTCGATATACTCAATGGTACAACAGGGGTGAATTTGTGAATTTACACTATCCAGAGAGTTACTCAAAAACACTTAACAAACTTTTTTAAAATCCGTCCGAGAATTTCACTCACAAACACACCTATAGATAGCTCGTTTTCTCCATGAGTATAAGATTGATTTCATATATGTATCTCCACACCAAGTTCCAGTACTCTACCATGAACATTTCCAGAGATATTCGGTATGAAAAATTCGGTTTTTATGGGAGGTTAAAAAAAAAAATCGGTTCGGCCGTTCTCGAGCTTTGCGAACACAAAAAAAAAAGGCTTTCAAAATATATATTTGTACAGATTAGTATGAATCGAAATGGTTTTGAATATGTATCACAATATGAGTGTTAGACGAAAGAGGTTTTAAAAGGTTGCAAACTGTTTAAAAGGTTAAATTCAAACAATTCAATAATTTAAATGAATTATTACAACATGGGAATCAATCAAAATGATTTTAAAAGGGCTTAATTTTAAAACTACGTGTAAAGGGTTTTCATCTGTTTAAAATCTCAATTGCGTTGAAAAAGTATGACAAGTGAGAAGTTTAAGCAAGTTTTAGTTTGAAAATATTTTGAAGATGGTTAAACAAATTTTAAACCTCCTGTTTTTGAATTGAGTTTTCTTGAAATAAATTTTACTCAATGTAGCACGCAAAAATTTCATACACTCAGCGAAGCGGGTGAGGGCGATCTAGTTTACTATATTATCATAATGTGCGCGGCATGCACATCAAATCTTCGCAATTTTATCGTAATGTAATACTACATGAATATGACATAATAGCCTTAACTGAGACTTGGTTGAATGAACACTTCTGTTCTGAATACCACTGGTCTAACAAGGGGCGGTGGGGTTCTTCTCGCAGTTAGAGCTGATTTGCGCAGTAAACTTGTTAACATAGATAGTTCGGATGGTGATATAGAGCTAATTTGTATAAATGTTAAGTTCGCTGACAACAAGTCAATTATTTATATTTTGTCCCACATTCCTCCCGGGATTGATATAACTATATATCAGACGCATTTAGGTAACTTAGTATGCATTATTAACAACGCCAAGCCAAATACTGAAATTACCTATTTAGGTGATTTTAATATATGTATCATATCTTGGGTAGGTAATGCAATAATATATAATAATTTCACCTACTTGCCTCAACACAGATATCGATCTACTAGTCGTAAGTACTTTGCTTTCATATGGTTTCAAGCAATACGGTATACGGGTTATATGAATAGTAACAGCAGATTCCAGCAGAGGATCTTATATTTGGTTCTGCTGATCTGAGAAATTCATGCGCGGAATTCTTATCACATATTTTGGATAACAGCTTTCACCATAACTCGTTACTTGTTAACTTTGAGTTTTACTGCTTCAATTATAAACAAAAACACCAAAACAACAACAACCAAAAAGGAAATAAAGCAGTCGTTTCAGTGGTTGGATATAATTATTCAAAGGCTAATTGTTTAGCGATTAATGATTTCTTGTTATGTACCGACTCGTCCTTTTTGAATCCTTCAAATCAACCGGAGTTTTCATATGATATTTTGCGTCAGCACATTTTATTGGCTATTTTCAGCTTTATACCTTTAAAAAATCAATATTGAGTAATAAACCACCTTGGTTTAATGCAAGATTAACGAATCAGAAATGAAGTTGATCGCCGCAACTTTCTTACTCTAAAAAAAACCTTCAATTGCCTTAACCCAAATTGACCCCGTGTTGCCATATGGCAACGCAAAATACATCATGTTTAAGAGGGTGTTAAACAAAAAACGCTTACTTCAAAATGCTTATATCTACGTTAACTAATTCCTAAAAGGTGTATCTTTCGAAATGCTTACGCTTCCGTCAGATCCTTGCTCTCTATCGAGGGTAATGCAAGTGTGTTCTTTAAACAAAATTAGAAGAGGCAGAAATCCATCAAAATGTCATACATGAAGAAGCAAGCATGAATTTATAGAAAGCGTTTTTTTATTTACAAAATATGATAGTGACAAAATATTAGTTAAAACATTACTGACTCTATTGGTAACAAGTAAGAATAAAAAACAATCGTGCATGCTATATAATTTAAGTGTTTTTTAAGTCCGTTGCCATATGGCAACACGGGGCGTAATGTGAACTGTTCCTCTTTTTATCAAATTTTGATAGCCCAAATTGACCCCGTGTTGCCATATGGCAACGCAAAATACTGTCATGTATGAGGCGGTGTAAACAAAAATCGTTTGTATATATTTTTGCAGTTTTGCAGGTGGTTAACTCATTCCATCTAGCTCTGAATTGCTTAATCATAGTATCGTATATTTCATTGTACAAGTGTTGAAGTGGTATACAAATGTAGTTTGTCTGTTCCAGGGAAAACTGGTGGCGTTTTTTGCATTCTCATCTGCTACTTCATTATCCTAGATTCCCTTGTGACCGGGCACCCCATAGATATGTAGCCTTTTATCAGCGTCTAGCTTGTCAATGGCTTCCCGGCTGCGAGGGACGTTTATGGATGAAATACTATATCAGGAAACTGCCTTGATTGCCGCCTGGAATAGGTTTAAGTTTGAATTGATTGTCGTTTCGGTGACGGCTAGCTCTTTAGTTATCCTCATTGCGAAAACCTCTGCTTGAAATATGCTGCAATGGTCAGGTAGCCTTATTGTCCTCCTGACGTTCAGTTCCCGGCACCCACTCCCGTAACCATTTTAGAGCCGTCCGTGAAAATGTTTAGGGATATATGGCTAGGTTTCATTTCCATGGCTCTTCCTCAAACGTTGTGCAAAAAGTTTGTTTCCACTTAAAGCTAGGTGCCATGAAGCCTGTGCGGCTTCTGCTTCCCGCCCCAATTAAGTGGTGCCCAAAGGTTCTGAAATTTAATTTCCCTATGAGCGTCAATCCACGTGCGGATTTCGCAGCAGGGTTTTTAAAGAGCAGCCGTCGAAGTGGGCCTCAGCGCTCCCGCGATGTACAGTGCCGCTAGACGTTGAACCTTCTCCATTGGCCCGAGGCATAAGGACTTTTGTGCGGCATTCCAGCACACCAAAGCGCCATAGAGCAGTATTGGGCTGACGACTTCTGTGTAGCACCAATGCACCAGAGCAGGTGACAAACCCCAAGTGACTCCCAGCATTCTTTTACATGCATAGAGGGCATTACTGGCCTTCTTCTCTCTTTCTTCAACATTGCGCATCTACAGCAGCTTACTCTCCAAGACTACTCCCAAAAACTTTCTGTGGTCTTTAATTGACAGCTCGATGCTAAATACCTAGCCTCGGGGGTCTCCACACTGGGACCTTATATCTTTTTGTGACTACACCACTGACCCATACAAATTTACAAAAAAACTTCGTTGTGCTGGTGAAGCATGTAAAACTTTAGGACGAATAGCCTGTGCAAAATGTAATGTGGGTTTATGTTTGAAATGCTTTGCTACTTTTCATTAACTTCTTCATCCGCTTTGCACGTAGAATATGCATATATTATCAATAAATATATTAAAACTTATACACAATGTTTCTATTATTTCATATTTTAACCAAATACTGTCCTCTAACAATCCATCTGGAATATGCCCCGTGTTGCCATATGGCAACGGCCGATATCGGAAGAACTATACTACTCCCAAAGTTTTAGTCATATTTTTTCCTTTACTTTAACGCTCACGGTGGACCTGAACCAACTTTAAATCGAAGGTCATAGCACATCATATTGCACTTGTAAAAATTGTATAGCCCATAACTTATCGAGCTGTTTTTGAAAAAACTAATTTTGCATGAAGATTATTCCTTTTCTTTTAAAATTTTCACGCACCCGCTCTAGATGACAAATTGATACCTTACAGTTTATATTTATTTTGTAATGTAACTTGTACGATTTATATACAATCAAGTTAGTATATGGTTCAAGTGTCTTAGCTTGTTTTATGCACAAAATGGCGATAAATTCAATTCAAACGAGAAGATTGTGCGCGCACAACATTTATTATTTTTAAGTTTCGAATATATCGTTGCCATAATATAGAAAGGCCCTATCTCACATCGTCGCTGAAATGCACAAAGGCGTAACTAACAAAAATCTTTTATTGCATAAAACGATTTGGGGCCATATAATGCGATCAAATGCATCATAATCAATTAAAACGTAAATTTTCGATTTTAAGTTAGTTACGGCTTTTTGTATATCAGCGACGATGTCAGATAGGGCCTTTCTATATTAAGGTAGCGATATGTAAGTACTATATCGCCCTTACCCGCTTCGCTGAGTGTATGAAATTGTTGCGTGCTACATTGAGTAAAATTTATTTCAAGAAAACTCAATTCAAAAACAGGAGGTTTAAAAGTTGTTTAACCATCTTCAAAATATTTTCAAACTAAAGCTTTCTTAAACTTCTCACTTGTCATACTTTTTCAACTCAATTGAGATTTTAAACAAATGGAAATCCTTTACATGTAGTTTTGAAATTGAGCCCTTTTAAAATCATTTTGATTGATATTGTAATAATTCATTTAAATTATTGAATAGTTTGAATTTAACCTTTTCAACAGTTGGTAACCTTTTTAAACTTCTTTCGTCTATATATAGGGACACAAATTTAAAACCATTTCGATTCATACCAATCTATACCAATATATGTATATTTTGAAAGCCGTTTCTTTGTGTTCGCAAAGCTCGAGAACGGCCGAACCGATTTTTTTTTTGATTTCCGACACCTGATTCAGACGTCCAAAGGATTATTAGGTTAAAAAATGTTCGATATATGTGACCTGGTCTACGGAAAGGGGGCTTAGGTGTCAAAAAATCAATTTTCACTTTTTGGTTGATTCGGATGGAAGATGAGATGCTTTTTCACGTGGTGAAAAGCGGAAAATCCTAACTTGCTTAGAAGTGTACTAAAAATGTAGAGAAAGAAGAGTAAAAATACGACAAACTATACTATAATGAACTATATAACTTTACTATGATACACTATAATAATATTCCGACCAACAACAACACTTACTGGACCAACAACAACACTTACTGGACCAACAACAACACTTACTGGACGTCCGGCGCGGAGAACAATTAACGAGATAATGAGAAACTGACGAAACGAGTTGCTTACTTTTAACAGCTTTTTCACAGAAAACTAGTTTTCGCACGTAAGCTCCCTTTACGTAGACCAGGTCACATATAGAGGGGGCGTGGAACCTCCCATAAAAATCGAATTTTTCATACCGAATACCTCTGGAAATGTTCATGGTAGAGTACTGGAACTTGGTGTGGATATATATGAAATCAATCTTATACTTATGGAGAAAAACGGGCTATTTGAAAAGAGGGCGTGGCGCCGTACAAACGTATATATAATTCATCTGTAGGTGTGTTTATGAGTGAAATCCTCCTAAATGCTCGGACGGATTTTGAACGAAGTTTTTTATGTGTTTTTGAGTAACTCTCTTAATAGTGTAGATTCACAAATTCACCTGCCAGTTGGCACTGGAGTTAGGTTATTACTAAAAATGTTATTGATGATCCGCTTTGGCCAATATTCAAAATATGTATTGCCAACGGTAGCGGCAATACTATTGCAAAAAAGAGCTGCCACGTGGCGCTGGAGTGATTACCAATAGTCGCCAAGTTAGAAAAGGTGCATGAATGTCAGAATAAATAAACCTGTTGCACCACTGAATATATCGAATTTTTATGTGTGACGATTGGCCCAATGTATGTGATTTTTGCCAGTATTGTTATGCCTTAAAGCTTCATTCGGAGACACCAGGGTTGAGTTGTGCAGGGGTAAATCTCAAATGACCACCGATAAATCAACCGCCAAAACCATCGCGCGCCTTTTACTGTAATAAATTCAAGTAAAAAAAAAAATTATTTTCACTTAAATTGCTTTCGTGAAACTTACTTTTAAGGTATTTCGTCTGAAATAAGTAATACGTATATTGGATTTCTGTAGAACAATTATACGCATCCATTTTGAAATTGCCACCAACTATACAATAAAGTTTCTTGGACAGATTTACTATAGAACCGGATCATTGTTGCCGCCAGGGAGTGAAGAGGAAATGTTCTTCAAATTTATTTCGTTGTGAGATTAACCGTTCTATGAAATGTTACACAATTAGAGAATTTCAAGAACTTCATCACGGACATAACGCTTTCGTTAGGTTATTTAAGGCGGAAAACGACCACCATATCCTTAGCCGATGAGCGTGCCAATGGAAATCGTAAACGTGAATTGTTGGTGAAAATGTTGGACCAAAAAGTTTCAATAAAAAAACTTATTTTATTATTATAATATTGCATTTAAACTAATTAAGTTGAATTTGTAAAAAGGTGGCTACCCTTGTGAAAGACTTCAATATTATTCAAAACTTTAAAACTAAAGGTTTCTTAACAATAATTTGTTTGACAACCTTATTTTAATTCTTCAGATGGCTTGCGTATAATTAATTTAAATTTTACTTTTCAAACAGGTGGCAAGCCTTTTCAAAATATATTAAACTACAGCTTTTTTAAGCCTCTTGACATCGATTTTTTAAATATAATTTTCAAATAAATAACTCCTTTAATTGAAGTTGAATTCGGTTTTTTTAAAGATGGCAGCCCTCGTCCATGAGTAGAGAATGATTTTATATATCTCCAAGCTCCAGTCATCTACTAAAAAAATTTCCTGAGAAATGCAGTATGAAAATTTCAGTTTGTATGGGAGGCGCCACGGCCTCTTGCCTAATCGAGATTAAATGTATTGTGGCGAATACTGCGGCAACACAAAGCGAACAACGAGAAATAGGCAGAATGTTTGAGGAATGACGTAGAATGTTCCACAAAGAGAAACGTCAAGTTGGATGAACACTGCGAACAGCGAGAGAAAGAGAATGAGCGATAAACTTCAGAATGTTCTAGAGTTGCCATAAGTGCCAGCGCAGGTATATAAGGGCGTCGCCACAACGATTTGAGTTAGTTACAAGACAGCAAGCTACAAGTAAAGTGAGCAGAGAAGTGAGTTGCGAATAAGCAAAATATAAGTTTAATTGTGTTACCAAGTTTAGTTAAGCGCTGTTATTGCTTTAAGAAGTATTGTAAATTGTTTGTTGTACAATAAAATTAATTGTACTACAATTTGGTCATCGATTGCATTTATTTAACAATCCAGCGACACGAACCGAGGATTTTGGAAATCCGGACGAGGTTTCAAGGATAATCGAAACAATTGGTGTCAGAAGTGGGATTGTTAAATAAATCCCGAAGGATAAACTACTGAAAATGGCGAAAATTCAGGACTTGAAGATTAAGGAACGGAAACAAGAGTTGGAAAAGCGTAATTTGGCCACCTCCGGAAGAAAAGTGGAATTGTTATCCCGGTCGCGAGAGGCTATGGAAGCTGAAGGCATCGACGTGGACAAATACGACTTCCAGGGTAAACCCGACGATGCATCCGCAAAGGGCGAACAGAAGGATGAAACTGCTTGTTCGTCGAAGGATGTGCAGCAGACATCCGGGAAGGTTGAAGAACAGCAAAAGGCTCTTAGTTCATCAACAGCTATAGACATGAAAACGTTATTGGCTGCCATGTCACAGATGTCATCACATCTGTCATCCCAGATGCAAACGCTGGAGACACGTATATCTTCAGAGGTATCAGCACAGGTGTCATCCCGGCTAGAAACTCAGCTACTGGCACAAGAGACACATATATCATCCCAGCTGGATGCACAGGATGCAAAAATTACACAAATACAGGACAAAATCGAAGAGAGACAGGAGAAAGTCGAGACAAAGGTAGAGGAGTTGGAAGGTCGTCTTCGTGATTTACAGTTGAATCGTCCAGCTACTTCGACGAGCGCACCCAAGGTAAAAACCCCATCCTTTGACGGCACGATTCCTTTCCAGGTCTTTAAGCTCCAGTTCGAAAAAACGGCTGCAGCAAATCATTGGAGCATTGAGGATAAATCCGCTGCACTATTCGTTGCATTGAAAGGACCTGCGGCAGAAATCTTGCAGACTATTCCCGACTGTGAAAGGAACAGTTACCATGCGTTAATGGGTGCAGTGGAAAGACGTTATGGTAGCGAGCACCGGAGACAGATTTACCAGATGGAGCTGGAGAATCGCTGCCAGAAATCCAACGATACTTTACAGGAATTCGCCTCTGAGGTTGAAAGGTTGGCTCATTTGGCAATTGGAGATGCATCTGGTGAGCACCTCGAAAGAGTAAAAATTCAGAGGTTCATCAACGGAATGCGGGACGTGTACACCAAGCGAGAGACGTGCGCGAATCCAAAGCCAACATTTACTGAAACTGTCTCGTATGCTCAGACGCGTGAAACGGCGGCGCTCCTAAGTAGACTAGCCTACAAAGCCCATCGAGTAGAAGTGGAGACACCTGACGTGATGAACGAGATCCTGAAAACACTCAAGTCGATGGCAGAGAAAAATACTCCTGGTGCAACCGAGAGAAAGGACGGTGCTAG
>NW_023458559.1:3597625-3598461 GCF_013731165.1 Rhagoletis pomonella | reverse complement strand
CCTTCGATTTAAAGTTGGTCCAGGCCCACCGTGCGCTACTTTTACCCCGTATATAGGTGAAACCAAAAAAATCTAAAAAAATTTATCTGGGACAATTTGGGTTAATAAGTTTATTTTCAAACAACATATGCCTAAGATCGAATCTAATCTAAAAACTAATCCATTTAGTTTTTGGTATGTAATTAACGCGAAGAGATGAACTAATGGTTTTCCGACGACCATGGAATATGAAGGTGAAATATCGGACAATACACAGGACGCTTTTAACTTGTTCGCTAAACTTGTTCAGAAAGTCTACACAAAATACGGTTGCCAGACGTACCGATTTTATCAGCACAGTACTGATTTTTCAACTCTTGTACTGATTTTATTCATATCTACAATCAGTACGCTAATGTCCTGATTTTTCAAAATTTGAACTGAATTTTCAATTCAAACAAAATACTTTAAGATTTTCTTAAGGTTTTTACATAACGTTGGAACTTCTTTAAACTGTAATGTAAAAAATCAAAAAGTAAGAAAACAAGTAAGAAAGTCTAAGTTCGGGCGGAGCCGAACATTAAATACCCGGCGCAAGTATTAAAGATATGTTTTCCACCTTGCCGAAAGCTACCGCTACATGATAAGCCGGGGTGTATACATTTTAAGTAAATTAGCGACCTTAAATTTTGACATATTGAAATTTCAAGCATTTCTGAAATTTATTGTTATTTGAAAAGCGGCCGTAATTTATGACCGATTTCAACAATTTTCAACGGTTTGCTTTTATGTGGCAAGCACAATAACCATACCGAGTTTGGTACAAATTGCTAGAACGGTTAGCGAGATACATATAT
>NW_023458559.1:3582227-3597615 GCF_013731165.1 Rhagoletis pomonella | reverse complement strand
ATTCTTATTTTTCGTCTAAAACTCATTGTAAATATCAATTTTGAGTGCATAATCTTCAGTAGTTACTAAAATATCGCAGTTTTCGTATTTCTGAAAATTACCGTTATATGGGACGTAGGCGTGGTTATTGTCCGATTTCGCCCATTTTCAATACCATCCGTCCTACACTCAAAAGAAGTTCACGTACCAAGTTTCACTAAGATATCTCAATTTTTACTCGAGTTATCGTGTGCACAGACGGACAGACGGACGGACGGACGGACGGACGGACGGACGGACGGACAGACAGTCACCGCTTAATCGATTTCTCTTTTCATTCTGATCATTTATGTATACATTTGTCTATATCTATCTCGATTCGTTTTGCCTGTTACAAACAACCGTTATGTGAACAAAGTTATAATACCCTTGTGCACAAGTGCGCTCGGGTATAAAAATAATTTAATTATAGTTGACATATTTCAGATAATTTTTTCATATGCCCCAGAAATTAATACAACCAAAAGTTCAATCGTTTTATGGGCATATCGCCGGGTCGTTACGTACCAGTTGCGATAATATGATGGAGCATATACATATGTATACGTTTACGACAGTGCGGACGCGAATTTTTTCTCGCTGATTTAAATTTCGAGTTTTGCAGTCTGTAAAGTGCTTATAAAGCAAAAAATTTGCTCAAAAGTTTAGGGTTAACTTATTTTAAATAGTGCTTGTGTTTTTAATGGTGTGAATCACTATCAAGGTATGTAATTTGCATTTTATTGTATATCTGTGCTTATTAGTATATAAATACAAAATAAGCAAAGGGGATCCCTTTTGGCGCCGGCCAAACAGCTGATTTTGACAGCAGTGAACTGTTTGCTGTGTGCAGAACTTAAAGCTTTAACCTAAGGTTAAAAGCTTTAAAAAGCTACATCTTAAAGCGACTGAAAGCTTCAGTTCAAAGCTCTAGGCTTGAGCTTCCAGCGCTCAGCTTAAAGCTCTGAGTCTAAAGCTACCCTTTATAAGGTGATGCCAACTCACCAAAAGGGCCGCAAATAAAATATGGAGAAGGGTGAAAATTTTCCAGATCCTTTTAAAAGGGGTGGCAAGATGTTGAGGTCACCTGTCGCGGATGCAGATAGGTATGTGTGTGTGAATGAGTTCGTCGCCTGATGCTCCTCTCCCCTAGATCTCAGCCGTGGTTGCATAGAATTAGGGGTAAACATGGCAGAAAAAAGTCACAATGTGCAGAAAAACGATGCTTTGCTCATATTAGGTATTCAGCTGAGTAGCCTCGTTGAGATGATGGTACTTCCCAGACGCTCCATACATCAACCGGTGAGAGACTTGGTGGATGAAATCGTGATATTATACGAGGAAGTGAAGTCGTTAAAAGGCAATGAAGGAGTGGCAAAGGAGTCCCACAGATGTAAAGCCACTCAAACTGCTCCACCCTTTAAAAAGTTAAAAAATACTCCTAAAAGAGGCCTCGAAGTTAGTGAGGTTAACCCGGCAAAGCGGTCCGGAGTTATGGAAGTGGCTCCAGGCCAAAATAATGGCGAAGAGAAAACAATGGTGTCCTATAGAGATGCCTTGGCTAACACTAACCAAACAGCCCCCGGTGAATGGATCGTGAAAAAAGGCAAAAGGTCTAATAAGTCTAAGCCAAACCCGTAACCGGCTAAACCGAATGCCATTGTTATCAAGAAGGTAGGCGACATGTCTTACAGCGATATGCTGAAAACAGTTAAAAGCAGTGCTGACTTAAATAAGCTTGGCCAGCAAGTCAAAAGAGTACGCAAAACTGCCAAAGGAGAAATGCTGCTCGAACTCAATCATGTACACGAGGAATATACAGATCTTTTTAAGAAGGGCGTGGAAAATCTGCTGGGAAATGAAGCGGAAATAAAAGCTTTATCCAAGGTTACCTCGATAGAGATACATGATCTAGATGAGGTCACCACAAAAGAAGATATAGCTAAGGCTATATCTGAAACAACAACGTCGATTCAAACCTTCGACTTAACCTGGATCAAATCTCTCCGTAACGGATACTCAGGAACTCAAATAGCTTCGCTTTAGCTCAGAAAATTAAGATTGGGTGGTCAGTATGTCGCATTCGTGAAAAGACGACTCTGACCAGGTGTTACAGATTCCTGGATTTTGGTCATCAAGCGAGAGACTGCACAAATGAAGACCGCAGTGGTTGCTGTTTTAAGTGCGGCGAAAAAGGCTATAATGCCAAGCAATGCAACAGTGTACCCTCATGCGTGCTGTGTAAAACAAGTGGGCAGATAAATAAAAGCAATATTGCTGGTGGCAAGCAGTGTCCATTCTTTCTACGTGCGTTAAAAAAAAGAGCAATGATATGAAGTTGCTGCAGCTAAACTTAAACCACTGCGAAGCTGCCCAGCAGCTGCTCTGTCAGACAATTATTGAGGAAAGCGTTGATGTAGCAATTCTAAGTGAACAGTACAAGAAACCTAACCAAGGTACTTGGATCTCTAATCATAAAAAGACGGCCGCGATATGGGTTTGCAGAAAAAAAAGCATTAGTGGAAAACCTAGCAGTCATGAGTTTTTTGTAAAAACAAAGATCGACGGGATCTATATTTACAGCTGCTATGCACCACCGAGCCTCAGTCAGCAGGAATTTGAATTGTTACTAGACAGACTTGTGCAAGACGCCACGATGTATTCTCCAAAAGTAATAGCTGGAGATTTCAATGCTTGGGCTTTAGAATGGGGCAGCAGTAGAACAAATAATCGAGGTCATGCCTTGCTAAGAGCATTTGCTTCAGTGGACCTGCTTCTGTTGAAAACAGGCAACAGAAACACGTTTGAGAAAAACACCAGAATAATGAATATGCGAGGGAATGCAGAAATCCGCTCAGAAGCCCTCACTCAAGGTCTTATCAAGGCATGCGATTCTTCTATGAGTAGAAGGGTCCGCAGAAACGACCGGAGACCCATATACTGGTGGACGGTTGACATAGCGTCGTTGCGGTCACAATGCAATAAAGCTAGAAGAAAATTCCAAAGAATAAGGTCGGACGAACTAAGGGATAGTTTAAATCATTGCGAAAGAAATTAAAAGATGCTATAAAAACTAGCAAAAGGGATTGTTTGAAGGAACTTTGTAATGAAATTGATGAGTATCCTTGGGGCGGTGCCTATAAAGTGGTAATGAAAAAGTTCAAAGCTAGCTAAGTGCAGATGCCAACATGCCCGACATTGCTTAAAGAAGTAGTAGAGACTCTTTTTCCGCGGGCCGATAACCAAACATTGCCAGCGTCAATAGATGCTATGGCAAATGCCTGTGTTCCTCCTGTAAAGAAGGAGGAAATTCAAAGTGCAGCCAAACGTTTAAAAACCAACAAGGCTGCCGGTCCTGATGGTATCCCAAATATTTCCATTAAAGCGGCAGTGGATACAACCCCATCAGCATTTTCGGAAGTTTTTAATAGATGCCTTCAAGACGGTATATTTCCGAATAGATGGAAAAGGCAAAGGCTGGTCCTACTCCCAAAGATTGGCAAACCGCTGGGGGAACCTAGCTCTTATAGACCCCTGTGCATGATTGATGCTTTAGGTAAGTTGTTGGAGCGTATCATCTGTGATCGTCTATGGGAGCATATTGAGTCTACGCATTGTTTGTCTGGTTTTCGAAAAGGTACGTCAACAGTCGACGCAATACGTAGAGTCACTGACATAGCCGAAGAAGCAATAAAAGGTAAACGCTGGAAAAACGGCTCAAAAGAATACTGCGCGGTAGCAACCCTAGATGTTAAGAATGCGTTCAACTCACTAGGCTGGCCCGGGATATCTGATAAACGTAATAGGTAGCTATCTATGTAATAGAGTTCTTTATTATAGTACTGATGCAGGTACGAAGGATTATGTCGTTACCAGAGGTGTTCCTCAAGGTTCCGTCCTCGGTCCGTTGCTTTGGATCATTCCTTACGATGGAGTCTTATGCCTCCCTGTTCCAAAAGGTGTTAAAATAATTGGCTATGCTGATGATATTGCGCTAGTTGTCGTAGCGAAAGATATTAAGGGCGACAGACGGCCACCTCAAGTACTGCTTACTTGGCCGACGAATGGCTTAAGGATAATGGCTTGCAGCTAGCTATCCAGAAAACGGAAGGTGTACTTATAACAAGCAGGAAGAAGAAAGAAAGTACGACTTTGAATGTAAATGGGTATGTATTTGAGACGATCCTAGCAGTAAGATACTTAGGTGTGATGATAGACGCTAGGTTGTCATACAAAATACACATTGAAACGGTTAGTAAGAAAGCGGCTACAGTCCACAGTTCGTTAGCTAGGTTAATGGCAAATGTAGGAGGTCCTAGTCAGAATCGAAGGAAACTCTTGAGTAAAGTAACACGATCGGTTGTTATGTACGCGGACCCTGTTTGGGGACATGCACTCAAACATAAATCGTACGCTAATAAGTTAAACTCGATTTTCCGCCTTAGTGCCCTACGTACATGTGGTGCTTTCCGGACACACACATGATGCCTCCAGTGTGATTGCAGGTATAATGCCTGTTGATCTAATGGCTAGCGAGATCCAGCGCACCGACTTGACCTCCCGATCCAAAGGCAGAGCCCTCTCTAAGCACGAGATCGTGGCCGAACGCCAAAAAAGCCGCGCCCAATGGCAACAACGGTGGGAAGCGTCTTCGTCGTGTCGCTGGACCTTCAGACTCATCCCGAGCATCGAAGCCTGGCTGAGCAGATCACATGGCGAAGTAGATTTTTGTACGACTGTTTTAGACAGTACTTGTGCAAGTATGATCATAATGACACAATGGCGTGTGGTTCATGTGGAAATGTACCGGAAACTGCAGAGCATATATTCTTTGCATGCCCTTCTTTTTCCGCTAAAAGAAACAAATTAAAAGATTTGGCTCTGACTAGTCCGAGTCCTGAAAACTTGCCATCGTACATGATAAATGACATTAAGGTCTGGGACGGAGTGAAATCTGTCAGTAAAGAAATAATGACTGAGCTTAGAGCAAGGGAACAACGCCGCCGGATAGAGAGAGGCTTTAAACAGTGAAATAAATTAAGTAAATGACATTAATTGTGTTTCACTCTTGTTTTTTACTCCACAGGGAACCTCTTCACGAAGCACAGACGACAAAACGCTCCTTAACCCCTTATCACAAATGTGGATGGGGGAATACGGAAATGGCGTTATGGAGTGAGGCATTTTGTATGCCATGGCCCCTCTCTGATGAAATGCGAAAGCAGTCCCGGGGAGGTGGCTTCATCGGAGTTTCATACGTGTCACTTGATGGATAGTGCGCTATCCCAACGTCCGTAAATTAGAAAAAAAAAAAAAATATGATGGAGCTTAAATTATTTAAAAGGAAGGCTGATGTTTTTTGGTCGAGTGTTGCTAGTTATCTCGCAAATAACTTTCAGTTTGATAACAACAAATTTGAATATTCGAATGGCTTTTGCCTGTAACTTACAACTCTTTTTTCACAAGTTACTGACATTGTAAAAGAGTTTTGCATACAAGACATAGAGTTAGATAGTTTCAGCCTTTTAAAGTTTTTGCGTAGTTGAAAAAATTAACTTAAGCCATGAGGAATTATAAGTGAAGTCCTTAAATAGTGGTACTTTTCCACAGTTTGAAAAAATATGTAATTTTTTTTCACGAAGCAACTGAGAGCATCTTAAATATAAACTTTGCCTCCTGGCGCAAAGAGAGAAACCGACTTCTAATGGAAATTATTTAAAGTGAACTAAATATTAAAAGTAATTTTAAAATGAAATGTATAGAATTCTTTGACTATTTAAACAATGAAGATGGAAATGATCTCATTATTGCTATTCAAAAATGTCATAAATAAAAAATAATTTATTGTCTTCTGTGTATAATGATGTGTACACTCATGTTAAAATGAATAACACTTTTATTTTTTTATGAACTATATTTTATTTATACAAATACCAAAATATTCTTTAAAACAAGTACTCTGTTGTTTTTAAGTATTATCTGTTACTTACATTCATAATTTTGCTTTGAACGAAAATGTACTGAAAAGTACTGATTCTTTTAACGTGAAAAAGTCAGACGTACTGATTTGGTGCATTCAAAATCTGGCAACCCTAACACAAAATATTCGTACCTTGCAACTCCTAGTCTCCAATCGGCATCATTACCAGTCATTTCAACTTTTGAAATTTCAGTCAATGATCTTCTCATATCGATTTCGAAGTTGAATTCAAATCCAGAATCAGATTCTGAAGGGTTTTATCTCATGTTCTTGAAAATTTGCTCGCATAGTGTTGCTAAACCTATTTCAATGCTCTTTAGTGAATGCATGAATAAAGGAAATTTTTAAAAGCATGAAAGTTATGCACTATAGTCCCAATATTTAAATCTGGTGACAGCAAAAACATATCTAACTAAAGACCAATAGTAAAACAGATTACCCTGGCTAAACTGTTGGACCACATACTTCAAAGTAAATTATTTGATCATAAAAAATAAAGCTATTATAGGTTGTCAACATGGAGTTTTTCCAGGGAGATTAACGACCACTAATATAACTTTGCTGACTAATCAAATAATTGATGTTTTTGAAAATTATGCGCAGCTTGACGTTATTTATACTGACTTTTCAAAGTCGATCATTCTAATATTTAATACAAGCTGAAAGTTTATGGGAGTAAACTTTTGGAATTTTTTTCCAGTTTTCTATTACACAGGAAACTTCTTGTGACAATTGGATGCAATAGGTCATCACTTCTTATTGAGGCTTGGTCAGGAATTCGACAGGAACACATTGTGGACCTTTGCTATTTCTCATCTCCACCAGTGACTTAGCCAATTAATTAAATTCGCAAAGTGTCTTATGTTTGCCGACGATGTTAAGCTTCTTTTACGAATCCACAGCATAAATGACTGTATCAACGTACAATATGATCTAAGCGCCCTTAATAGGTGGTGCACTGACAATAACTTATCTTTAAACATAAACAAGTGTTGCGTTGTTACTTATTCAAGAAAAACTAATCACACTTTATTTAATTATGAATTAAATACTTGCTCTCTAAATTCTTGTAACGAGATGATCTCGGTGTTATATTTGATTCTAGACTTTCTTTCTCTAGTCACATTGATTATATTTGTGCTAAATCTTTTGCCATGATTGGTTTTATCAGACGTAATTCTGAAGACTTTAATGATCTATTACCTTGAAGTCGCTTTGTATTTCATCGGTTAGAAGCCGTCTCGAATACTGCTCAATAATATGGAATCCATACTACGAGACTCACTCTAAGAAAATTGAGAGAGTTCAAAAAGTGTTCACCAAAGTCGCATTACATAGACTTCGGTGGCCTGATGGTCTCCCACCATATATTAGTAGACGTAAGCTGCTAGGTCTCCAGGCCTTGCATGAGAGAAGGACTAGCTTTTCGATTTTGTTTGCGTTTAATATACAGCTTGGCGACGAATAACTGTTACCCCGCTTTTTTTAGAAATAAAAGGGTCCTTTATAGACTTTGCGAAAAAAGTATTTTATTGTTAATTTTCCACAGATTTTACTTTAGTTGTATTAATTAGTTATTAGGTATAAAGGACTCAAAATGAAGAAAATTTGCCTATGGTTACAGAAGATATGGAATAAATTAACTGACGAAGACCTGCGTGCCAAATGAACTTTTCTCTCAAAGTCTACAATGCTGGCAAATGTAAATAATTATTACAATTTAAAAACTAATTAATACAACTAAAGTAAAATCTGTAGAAAATAAACAATAAAATACTTTTTTCGCAAAATCTATAAAGAACCCTTTTATTTCTCAAAAAATCTGGGGTAACAGTTATTCGTCGCCACGCTGTAATTAACGGTAATGTTACCTGTTCACAACTAATAACTTTGTTCAATCGATATATTCCGCCGCGTGATTTTTGACACAATAAATTACTCAAGTAGCACACTGGTGTATAACTTGGTGTAAATTTGTGAATTTTGGTACAATTAGTCAGATTTATACCAAAATTCATAAATTTACACGAAGTTATACACCAGTGTGTTACTTGAGTATTTACCGAAGATACCAATACAACCAGCTATGCATTTAACGAACCGATAGCAAGGGCTATGCGACTAGTAAATCGATATTGTAGTTCTCTAAACTTTAACGCTAATTTCTATAGTTCTAAGTTGGACTTATTTCGTATTTTTAACTAGTGTGTAAAAAGTAATTACTTTGCAGACTGTATTTCAAATAAATAAATAAATATATACCCTATAAATCATTGTACAATTAAATAACGTTTATATTATTATAAAATTTAATAAACCCAAATTTAATTTTATAAACCTGTGCAGATATGGGCAAATCTGAAAAACGGGTAACCTTTGTGTTATTTAGCTTTTTTTCACTGTTGTAAACTATTTATATCAAGCTGGTTGTTTTGGATATAATTCATTGACGTATACTTGAAGCCTCAAAAAAAATTGGTCAATTTGCTGCATAAATTTTGAATTATAGGTGTTTAAATTAAAAAAATAATGAAAACAAGTGAATTTTTTATGTAATTTTTAAGAGGGGAACAATTAATTATGTCATAACTTTTGAAGCACACTATATTCTGATTTGAAATTTAATGGGCATTTAGCACTTATGTGTACACTTGATATGTGGTAGGTAACAAAAGTGTGCATTCAAAAATAACGAAATGGCAAGTAACTCAAAGTTTGTAACACCACATTTCACAATCTTCAAAATTCTCGGTTTATCGCGTGTAGTTTTTGAAGCACTTAATTTTAAGAACTTTTTAAGCATGTGTTGTATTCTACAAACAATTACGAATAATTTGATACCTTAGCAAGAAGTAAGAATAAAACAACTTTTAAAGATAAAATATTCTGCGATCTTGAGCGTCAATTTTATTCCAAAAACATTTTAATTGAAGGCACATTTGGAAAATACGTCGAACGAAAAATGTTCTCTAGAAGTGAGTAAAAACCCTGATTTATTACTTTTAATTATGCTCCATCTTGTGGTCAGAATATTTCGAGCATGGTATCAAATCAAAGGTTCTGATAGTTGCTATTACTTAATGAGAGTCTTATAAATTCAATGGCGTTCCCAGTTTTGTCCGATTGGCTTCACTTTTTGAGATAGCGGTACAGGAAACTTTGCTTAAATTTTAACTATTTTAATATTTCCTTCACTATCGAAAATCGGCTCACTCTAACATCTAGCTCCCATACAACTGATTGTTCAGAGACGTTGTTTTGCGTTATAACTTCTCCAATTAAGCACACTGACAGAAAAATCAACCAAAAATTGGTGAATATTACCAAATTCAAACTTGCAAAGGAATCAACGTGATTGTTGGTTAATATTAACAACGCCTTGGTTGATATTTTCAACAATGATTTGGTAATATTTACCACACTTTAGTTTACATCAACCAAACTTTTGGCTGGCGATTTTTCGTTTGAATACGTTTATGTTCTGCACTTCACAGATGCTTTTTCATAATTCGGAGATACAAGACAAACATTTTTATAAACATTTTAACACGTTACCTCTGACGTGATAAGCAATACACAGCAAGCATCTCTACGCACTCAGCTACAGCCGCTTTATAAATGTGTCTTCAAATGTTCAACTAGAATCAATTTTATTCATCGTTTGATTTGATTCTGCATTTCACAGAGACTTTTTCGTAATTAATAACAACCAAAAACAGAAACAAATAAACATTATGTATTTTGACAGGAAAAAGTTCCTACACTCAAAAAAAAAAAACTTCTGTTAATTGAAAAAAACAGCAATCAAAATGAAGAAAAACGGGAACGAAATAGCCCTAAAGAAGTTTTATCCTCTTTTCATGCCCAACATTTCTTCAAAATGATAGATTACATCCACGGTTCCATATTTTCGTGTACGTTTTTACACATTCCAAAAAAAATTACTCATTCGGGAAACTTTTTTACTCATTCGGAAGAATTTTCGACCTTAAAGTAAGGAAAGTTTTTCTTTGATCCAGAGATGGATTTTTTGTTAAGTGTACAATGCCACAGAGTCACTCCCACAAGAAAATCCGGGGATAGAAAACTTTTGAATTAAACTTTGGTTGAAGCAAACCGTGGAACATATTGATTTGATACATGCAAATACTGCCGTAATTATACTGAGGGATCTAGAGAGACAGCGGCGTATCACCCGTGATTAAGCCAACTCTTAGCATAGCCGCGGACTGGAACCACACTATGATGTTCACCAACTAAAGCGTAGGCGCGGACTGGAACCTAGGCCGTTCCAGCCGCTCGAGCAAGGCAGCTTAGAAACATGTGCTATCAGACCGTCCATTGAACATGAAACTTACCAATTAAAGCGTGAGCGCGGACTGGACGTTCCAGCCGCCCAGGTAGCAATCTCGAAAATTTGTGCAATCGAAAAATAGGCGCGGACTGGAACCTAGGACGTTTCAGCCGCCCAGGTGGCAATCTCGAAAATTTTTGCAATCGAAAATAGGTGCGGACTGGAACCTAGGGCGTTCCAGCCGCAAATAAAGTGGAGTTTCGAATTCCGTGCACACGGAGCATTGGTGCGGATTGGGACCTAGACCGTTCCAACCGCAAAGGCAGTATACATACGTATACGGGCCTGAAACTCGTCTCTTATGTAAGCCTGCTCAATGCAATACCAGCGTCAAAAAGCAGGCATAAGGCATGCCGTCACTTTAAGGAACTTGTTCTTACTGTCTATAAAAGCGAAGATAATAATTTGTATATAAGAGATAAATAAATAAATAGTTAAAAAATGGGTATTTCCCTTTAAAGAAGACCTGGCAAAGCCTACTAGGTGTAACCCAGGACCGACTACAACCGACTGGAACGAACGTGCGAGCCTAGTGCTCAACCGCCTCCCGACGAAATACTTGACGGTGGTACCGGGGGGTTCGGTACTTGGACAGTAGGAGGTTTAGTTCGGGTTAAAGTCCCACACTCACGGGTATACACGGTCAAAAATTTGGGTTTAGTGTTTAAACCACGATGGGACTACTGCCTTTTTATACCCGAGCGCACTTGTGCACAAGGGTATTATAACTTTGTTCACATAACGGTTGTTTGTAACAGGCAAAACGAATCGAGATAGATATAGGCAAATGTATACATAAATGATCAGAATGAAAAGAGAAATCGATTAAGCGGTGACTGTCTGTCCGTCCGTCCGTCCGTCCGTCCGTCTGTGCACACGATAACTCGAGTATAAATTGAGATATCTTAACGAAACTCGGTACGTGCACTTCTTTCTGGCGTAGGACGGATGGTATTGAAAATGGGCAAAATCGGACAATAACCACGCCTACCTCCCATATAACGGTAATTTTCAGAAATACGAAAACTGTGATATTTTAGTATTATTATTATGAGCCTTGAGCACTGCGACCTCTAAGGTGGTCTATTGTGCGTTGATATTTTAGTAACTACTGAAGATTATTCACTCAAAATTGATATTTACAATAAGTTTTAGACGAAAAATAAGAATATTATAAATTTTTGGAAAATGGGCGTAGCCACGCCCACTTATGGTTACATGTGTATATCTTGGCAACCGCTGCACCAATTTCTTCCAAACTTGGCACAATTATTAGCATTGGTACAGGATACCAAATGGCAGAAAATTTTTAAAATCGGACAATATAAGCGTGGTGCTTATGTCCCATATAACGGTAATTTGGAGAAATACGAAATCTTCGATAAATCAGTAAATATTAAAGCTAATTCATTCAAAATTGATGCTAGCAACAATTCTTTACCAAGATATACGTTTGTGATAAAATTTTTTAAAATGGGCGTGACACCGCCCACTTATGATCACATATATGTATCTCGGTAACCGTTCCACCGATTTGTACCAAACTTGGTGTTGTTATTGAAATCGGACTAAAATTACGGCCGCTGTTCTTATAACGGTAAATTTCATATATGCTTGAAACTGCAATATTTCGAATTTTAAGGACGCTAATTTACTCAAAATCGATACACCCCTGCTTACCATGTAGCGCTAGCTTTCGGAAAGGTGAAAAATATATATTTAATACTTGCGCCGGGTATTTAATGTTCGTCTCCGCCCGAACTTAGACTTTATTACTTGTTTACGGTTCGCTCTTGGATAAATGGGCCTCATGACATGTGCGATCGCAAGGTCCTTTTGGCCGAAGGTGGACCGGGGGCGATCGAGGGCACTCCTCACACTCACAAAGCCACAGCTATCACTTTTGGTGGGGGTTTTAACGGGTCACTGTCCTATCGGCATCCACGCGGTTAGGCTGAACATTCTGCCGGACCCTTTATGTCGCTGTTGCCTGGAAGATGACGAGGTAGAATCACCTCAACACTACCTTCTTAGGTGCCCAGCGTTTGCGAGGCTAAGGTTGAAGTACTTTGGCTCTCACTTTCTAAACAGCCCCGAGGAGCTCTGGGGCATTGAGATCAGCCGTATTAGTAAATACATAATCGGCTCGGAGCGTTTTAACGATAAAGTTTAGGGGGCCTTTCCAAATTGTGGTATCACAAAGGACAATCTTACATTGTCTAAGTGAGCTCCGGTTACACGGGGCTGCCACCTTACCTAACCTAACCTACTTGTTTAATTTTATATAGTCTACTTTTTAAACCAGTCAATAGTTTTAAGCAATTTTTAATATATTCTGGTTTAAATTTTAGTCCAAAAAGTTCGTGGTTTAAAAATCAAACCAAAATGTTTTAATTCTAGTTTCTAGATTTCATATATAGAAAATTTCGTTTAAAATCTAAATCGGACTAGAAAATATTTGCACATAGCGAAATGTGGTGTTGATTCAAACTCAACATATGAAAGCACATTTACATGCATTTTTTTACATTTTTATTCTTAATTATGAAAATGTTTGGGTTTCAAATTTAAAACGAACTGTTTAAATTCTAAACCCAACATACGTGCTCCCTTTTTTTTAAACTTGGAAGGTTTGTATTTGAAACTGAATTTAGTTTGGTCATATATGTAGTCCAAAAAGTTTAAAATTAAAACCGAGATTTTTAACCGTGTAGGCATTCGATGTTCCCTCCTCGTAAAAAAAAACATGCAAATACTAAAAATTTTCCCTTTCAAACAAAACATTATTTAGCTTACTTCTGACATTATAAGTACGTAATAGTTATGCCGTATGAAAGGTACGGAAAAATTATATATATTAATAAATAGTAACTGCACGGTCAAAAATTTGGGTTTCATTTTTAAAGCGCGCTGGAACTCTTGCCTTTTTTAATCTTTTATAGTCTACCTTTTAAACCAATCAATAGTTTTAAGCAATTTTTAATATGATCTGGTTTAAACTTTAGTCTAGCATCCGAGAAAATGATGTTTTGCTATATATATAAAATTTAAACCGAACCCAACTGTTTAGATTCTAAACCAAACATATATGCTCTCTTTTTTTAAACTTGGAAGGTTTGTATTTGAAACTGAATCTAGTTTGGTCATATATGTAGTCCAAAAATTTTAAAATTAAAACCGAAATTTTTAACCGTGTGAGCAAACAAAGTATACAATATCAATACTAATTTCATTTCCTTCTTGGTTGTTGTTGTTTCCGACAGGGTGGGTGTATGATGTATTTTGGAACGAATTTCCGTCATCCCTTGTCAAATTTGGTTTGGGGACAAACCGGTTTCGGCGTTGTGCCATCTCCATTGTCATTTTTCGGAAAATACATCACTCATTTCATGTTTGCTTTGTACTTAGTTTGCACTTATTATATTTTGTTTTGTTCTACCTCGAGAATTCCGTGTATATTTCACCGTTTAGGTTATTATTTATTATATAAATCTATATGCTGAAAAAATGCGCGAAAATGCCACCACTTTTTTTACAGAATGTATCTACGATGTTTAAGGTATATGTAAATGAAAACACTTTTGCTTGATCCCACCTACGTCACAACTATGTACAGTGGCGGTCAAAAATGGATGAATGGTGTTTCGTTTCTAATATTTTTAAAGTTTTCCAAGCCAAAATTGATTTGATACTTTTATAAAAATATGGTTCATGCTTTAACAAAAACTATATAAATCACACTTTCAAACTTCCCTGCAAACTAAAGTTCCCGAACTCTTAAGGAAATCGTTAGGAATATCTCATTTCTGTAACGATTTTTTTACGAATTTTCAAAGAAAATTATATGAAGTGGTTGATACGAACTCGTAAAGAAATTTCTGTACGAAAAATAAAGAAAATTCTGGAAAAATTCTGAAAGATATTCTTCACATCCCTGCAAACCAAAGTTCCCGAAATCTTAAAGAAATCGTTAGGAGTATCTCATTTCTGTAACGATTTTTTTACGAATTTTCAAAGAAAATTATATGAAGTGGTTGACACGAACTCGTAAAGAAATTTCTGTACGAAAAATAAAGAAAATTCTGTAAAAATTCTGAAAGATATTCTTCACATAGCACCATTATTTTCGTTGCTTCACAGATTTTCTTCCGAAATTTCGTTCATTTTAGAAAATTCGGCAAAAAATCGAATTAAATCTTAACGAATTCTTTAAAATTTCTTTACAATGCAGAATACTCTAAAAAAATGGTTTGCAGAACTTAGAAAAATTCCATAAATTTTTATCTAAATTTCGAGCTTTTGAATCAGAATTTTTAGAAATTTTCGGGGTATGCAGTTAACAAGCTTATAAAATTCTAATAAAACAAGTGCAAGTTTTGAGCGGCTAAAAAATCACATTGATTTTTAATAATTTTTTTTTTTGTGTTGACAACGTTTTGCACTTTTTTCCATATAAATATGAATTTTATGTGGAAAAATATGAGCAAGATCTTTTGCGATAAAAATAAAAAAAGTCAGGCCTGTTTTCCTAAATTTCACTTTTTATGTGAAAAAAACCGAAAAAGCCGTCAGCAAAAAAAAATTATTAAAAATGAATGCGATTTTTTAGCCTCTCAAGACTCACTTATTTTACTAGAATTTTATAAGCTCATTAACTGCATACCCAAACAATTTCTAAAAATTCTGGTTAAAAAGCACTAAATTTAGATAAAAATTTATGGAATTTTTCTAAGTTCTATATAAAGTTTTAAAGTGTGATTTATATAGTTTTTGTTAAAGCATGAACCTTATTTTTATATAAAAATATCAAACAAATTTTAGCTTGAAAAATATTGTAAATACTAAAAACGAAACACCATTCATCCATTTTTGACCGCCACTGTATGTATGTATATGTCTACGTTAGAGTGGTTCATTAAAACACTCTTTTTGGAAATTCTTAAACGCTACATCAGAATATTTTTATTTGTGATAAAAAATGATACACGTATTTTTGTATTTTCAAAAAAAAAGGTCGCGCTGTTCTCAATTTTTTT
>NW_023458559.1:3568731-3572227 GCF_013731165.1 Rhagoletis pomonella | reverse complement strand
TTAAGAACGCTAATTTACTTAAAATGTATACACCCCGGCTTATCATGTAGCGGTAGGAGGAAAACATATATTTAATATTTGCGCCGGGTATTTAATGTTCGGCTCCGCCCGAACTTAGACTTTCTTACTTGTTTTCAGTAGTTGTTTTACACACACTTTTCATAGTGTACAGGTACAAATTTAACATATTAATTACTATTTTTTATACTTACTTTGCAAAATACTTGTGTATAAAAGATGTAATTTATATATGGAAATTACAAATATTTGATTTTATGAAATATAAAAATATATACACACGTATTCCAAGTTCTTAGGATGGGTTAAATTATTTCTTTTTCTTCAAAATGTTTGGTTTTCTTACAAATTATGAGATGGATACGTAAAAAAAGAAATTTGGATACATTTGGATACATTTTTGGCTTGGTCGGTGATACATTTTCTTGGGACGGCGCGGCAACACTGATGCCAACTAATTTTATCTTTCTCCCCGTTGGCCACCGCGAAATTCCCCGATTTTCGGTGAAATTTTCCGCACTGGCATAATTACATTAAAAAACTAAAAATTTTTAATTCAATTGTACATTTACGGAGTGTATTTCAGGTGAGTAGAACTTCATTTGAGCGAAAAATCACCTGGAAATTCGAACATCGGTAAATTTGTGGCCCACACATACAATACTTAAATACATATACAATTTTTTCCCAAACAGAGCGCGGAGCACACTTGGGCTGGACAAGCCCTTTGTGATACCACTGGCCGAAGCCATTTGCTTCTTTCCCTCCCTTAGTAATTAGACCACCGAGTACGTTTTATATAGCACAAGAAGTCGAGGACGTTCGCCGAGTTCAAAATTTTCAACTTTTTACTCGAAATTTTTAAAAGCAAATTTAATTTAAGTATAGTAATTTGAACATTTGAAATGGCTAAAATTAACCGTTGATAATTTTTTTTTGCTGGGGCCTTTTAATTCAATTCCTTGAATTTATTAACGGATGTACTACAATGTCTAAGTGTTGAATTTTTTCACTAAATTCTCATAAAATTATATCATTGATATATAAATAAATATAAGTAAAATTTAAAACGGCAACCTGGAGAAAATAGTTCATTTAAAATTTCGAACTAGCTCGTTCGATCAACGTACGTACAACTTGTATGATAAAAGTACCTTGCCCATATTTACCTTGCAAATACCCTGCAGGAAATTGAATTAGTTTGAAAGTAATTTATAAACCACTTTATTTTCAATGATAACTAATTGAAATTCTCACTATTTTACCTGCAACGAACTCATTTATTTAACATGGCGATGTCCTAGAAAGCAGTCAATTGCCTTTTCCTGCATGTATTTTCAACTACTTAAAAATGAATTTGGCTTAAACAACTTCAAAGCTTTCATTCTGCACTTCACAGATGCTTTCTCATAACCAGTGTTGCCGCGCCGTCTCAAGAAAATGTATCACTGACCAAGCCAAAAATTTATCCAATTGTATCCAATTTTCTTTGTTTACGTATACATCTCATAATTTGTAAGAAAACCAAAAATTTTCAAGAAAACGACATAATTTAACCCATCCTAAGGACTTGGAATACATGTATATATATTTTTATTTTTAATAAAATTAAACATTTGTAATTTCAATTTATAAAGTACATTTTTTGTGCATAAGTATTTAGCAAAGTAGTATAATAAATAGCAAGTACACTCTAAAAAAGCATGTAAAACTACTACTGAAAAGTATATATTTTTCAACAAGAATCAGTATAAATATACGTATAAGATGTTCTGTATTTGATTTTGAACTTGAGGTCTTTAAAATATACTCTTAAATACACATATATAGAATGCTTAAAATTGCAAAAAATTTTCAAACTAAAAATACATTTCCTACTAATAATAAACATTACTATACTTTAAACTTTTTATGTGTAATTTTGATCTTTGCGGCAAATTTGGTATGTAAAAGTAAACAGGCAATATTTAATTTTATTACACGGCGTGCAAATTTGTACACATTATAAGAGGAAACTGGTTACCTCTCTTAATATGCGCAAATAAACAAAATTTTTTTAGAGTGTATTTAAAGTCTTTTTAGTAAAATTCATACAAATTTCCTTAAATAAATAAAATTTAGTTTTTTTAAGTGTATTTTAACCTACATTGAAATCTTCTTTCTTTTTAAATTAACAAATGAAAATATGTGATATAAAAGAGATTACTACAGAAAGAGTATAATTTATTATATATATCTTGCTTACAGCATCCTTTAAGCTAATTAAAACAATTGCGCTTATACCTATTTTGGTGAGATCTCTTCATATGTTCATTGCTTCGTTCACAAAAATTAAAATGCTTTAATTTCACGCTTAAGTAGCGATTTTTAATACATTTAAAAAACGTAATGCTTCCTACCATCTTTAATGAAAATCGGTTTTTGAACGAAAAAAACTTTATAGAATTCTATATAAAATTTTGGCCTATTTAAAAAAGTATCCATATTTATACTGATCGGAAAAAATAAGTATCCCGCAAAAATTCATCTAAAAATGTATCCAATTGGATCTATTTAGATCCAAACGGCATCCCTGCTCAAAACTAAGAAAAACCGAAATTAAAAATTTTAAATTAAATGATATTTGAACGTGGACATTCTCGGCTGCGACCAATTGTACCAAACACCTTTGCGTGCTCAGCTACAGCCGGACATGTAAATGTGCTTTCAAATGTTCAGTTTTGAATTTTGTGCAAGCAGCTAGTCCGACTCTGCATTTAATTTCAACTACTTTAAAATGAATTTGGTTTACATAACTTCAAGGTCAGTATGTTTCTTTTGAATAAGCTTACGTTCTGGACTTCACAGATCGTCGATGTTTTTGCAAAACCACCCATCGCCCAATTGCGAAACCGCCTATCTTACGGCACTCAAATTTTACAGGAGAGCGAAAAAAAGCTTTATTCTTTGAAGGCATTTTCTCTAGCTATTATTTAACAATTTTGTTGTTTTAACCACGATTTAACGAATTTTATGCATAAATCTCGATGCCTGGAGTTCAGGGTTACCAAATCTCGTTTTTGCCGCAACGGCGATTTAGGCGGTTTTGCAACTAGTTGATGGGCGGTTTTGCAAAAACATCGACGAAATGCTTTTTCACACCTCCAAGACACAAATTGTTTTTTTGAGCACAAAGAGTATAAAAACTCGAAACATTTACTCATTGAACGTGTTTTAGTCATTCAATTCGTTGATTTAAAAAAAAATCACTCGTTTCCGTCAGGGTATTTACTAGATAATTACACTTATTACTTAATTGTATAAGTTCCCCTGCTGTAGCGAAAAGTGAAGCCAAATCCTTTTCAAGGACTTCGCCATCCTTTGCTAGCAAAATGCGTTTACCATAATTTATACTGCACGAGGAAGCCAGCATACAGTGGTTGAAAATTGGAATTCAATGTTCCTAATCCACCAATTTTTACTAAAAACCAAAAAAAAA
>NW_023458559.1:3552533-3568721 GCF_013731165.1 Rhagoletis pomonella | reverse complement strand
ATTGGTGAATATTTTTTTTATAGCATTTAAAATTTTTTTATGAATTTTTTTGTTTTGGGAGAACCAAAAAACTATTTTCAACTAGTTTTTGTTATGTAACATTTATTAACTGGAACAGTAGAATACATTTTCTTGAAAATTGCTACTTTTTCTGCACTTTGCACTAAAAAATTTAATATAATCAAATTAAAATTCAGAAATCAGGCTCAACTGGTCTCTTACAAATATTGTAAGCTTTCATAAAAAAAATAAAAATAAATCAAATTAAGAGAAAAATGAAGTGAATGAATGCCAGTTTTGAACCACTGTGCAGCAGGGGGTTTGTTGTTCTCTTTCAGTGGAACTGGAAACTCATCGTGCAAAACGATCCTGGGCACAACTTTCCCTGTGCTTTGAAGATTGTACAAAGTTTACCGATTAAATAGAAACCCTTAAATAGGGTGCGAAATAAACTGGCGAAAGTTTTCATTATATTTTATAAGGGACAATTTTATTTTTTCATATTCTGCGTTTAAAAATTTACCTCTGAAAAATGCAGGGCCGATTTAAAGGACAGTTTAAGAAATAAAGGACAAAAGGCGTCCTTTATTTTGAAAAAAATTATAAAGGACAGGGGGGAAAATAAAGGACTGTCCTTTAAAATAGAGGACGGATGGTCACCGTATACATGCATATAAATGAAATATTCAATGTAGCCATGAAGTGCCAAAAAGAAACTATGACTTATCACTATTCTTAGAGACATTAATTGATACTTAAATCGTCCAAAAACATTAAAGAGCACGAATTAAACCCCTCTTATAAGTATGTCTCTGTCAGGTACACGTGATAAGTGGTAAAGGCTCACGTGCATAGGTAGATGAAAATATTGTCAAGATAGCAAACGCCAGCTTCTGCGCATAGCTAATGCGTCTGAATTGGATTCCAAGTTTCCAAAACTTTAGTATTAGGATTTTTGCTAAAATTGTCTGATTACACAGGCCAACAAAATTCGAAAAAATCCTGATGCGACAAATGTTAAAGCTGTTTTTGATAGACAGCATAAAGTTTCCATCCGCTCCAGATTTTCAGAAAAATGATTGAGAAGCTCTAGACATGAAATCAAAAGTGACAGAACCTTCTATTTAAGATTAGATTATAGTTCGAACCCTCAACTACTATCTCTGAAATATCTAGCTTGGCCTGATGGTCACTTACAGTCATTTAATTAAGGGCGAAAACTGATTTTGGTGAAGTTTGAGTACCTACCGCAAGTAATAAAAAGGAGATAGAACATACCACTTAGGCTTAAATTAAGGACTGAACTTTCGACTAGGGTTCGAAATTTCAGACTTTGGTATCGATACTGAGTACTCATTCTGGCATCGAGCTCATGGCCTAGTGCATTAAACTAACTAGCTCGTGAACTTCCCAACTCTACTGACAAGACGAAATTTCATAATTTCAGTAATCAAGGCGAATTTATATAAGGTGGTAGCAAGAATACAACAACAACAACCACATGCATTTTGTATTGCGAGGGTTATGTCAAATCTCAATTCGCCCCAAAGTTTACATGTATTTTGTTTGTGCTTTTGATGGGTGCGCTGTCAAACCAGTAGAAGCAAAAACAAAATACATGTAAGATGAAGAAACCAGCTGATTTAACAACACCGTCTTGTATAAATTCGCCTTAAAATTAATTTTTTTGATAGTGTTGCTAATGCGAAATTGGGGAGTTTTAATTGTGACTAAAAACTAAAATTATACGAAAAGTATTTTGCACTCTAGGTAAGTTCTTTAATGATTTAAAATTAGATAGCCAAAATTCCCCGCAAAAGCAGCTAATTCCCCGATTCCCCGCAACGAATCAAATTCCTCGCAAATCGGGGAATTCCCCGCAAGTTGGCATCGCTGGTCGCGATTTCAAATCGCGGGGGAGGCAGTTGTGAGTTTTCAAATTTAATGAATTTAAATTGTTGCATGCCGCTTACAATATTTTTTTTTTAGTGAAATATGTAACAAAAATGGAATCTGTAAAAGCAAATAAAAAAGCAAAAAATGTCCAAAAATCAAATCGCATAAACGTTTTCTTATAAAAAAAACTGTTCAAAATGGAACCGGTTAAAAACTGGTTGCAAAGTAATGCACTGGGCGACAATTGCCACCGCCAATGACATCGCCGTGTAAAACTGGCAGGGCTGTAAAAAATTGCAATCAAATTGGATTGCAATCGCATATTTTACGTAATATTGCAATCTAGTTTAATTGCAATTAACATTGATTGCTTATATTTTGATTGCAAAAATTGAAATTTGGAATGATTTAGAAGAAATTGATTGCAATTAATTTTTGATTGCAATCATTAATAACAATAATAGATTGGCGCTTACACGTATGTTAGTGTTTGGCCGAGCTTCTCCTCCGACTTGCGGCGTGCGCCTTGATGTTGTCACACAATTCGGATTGACCTACAGTTTTACGCCGACTCCGAACGGCGATTGTATTTTTATGAGAAGCTGTTTTTCATGGCAGAAATACACTCGGAGGTTGTCATATTGCCTGCCGAGGGACATCCGCTGTTAAGAAAAACCTTTTCCTATATTTTTTGCGATGTTGCTTTGACCAGGGCTTGAACCCAGGAGCTGATGAGTGAAAGCGCGCACCGCTTACCACTACGCCACAGCGGCCGACTGCAATCATTAATTGCATAAAAATTGCTAACTGCAATCCGTCTAAATGACATTTATTTTGATGAATAATTCGAAGTACGATGGTGAGACACACAAGCCCTCAGTGGGTTAACGGCATTACGCCTTATCTCAACTGCCGATGCAAAAATGCCCTATCACAGCACATTTTCAATGTATTTTCGTTTTAGATAGGTCATTTTTGAACCGAATTCTAATATAGTGCGTTTTTAACCAAATTCTGAGATAGGGGGTTTTCCAATAAAATTCTGAAATAGGGCGTCCTCAATCAAATTCTAAAGTAGTGCGCTCTTGAAAAGTTTTCTGAGATAGGTCGTTTTCGGACTGACTGCCGAGATAGGTCGATCTTCCACTCAGCCATCGATATGTACTTGCACATTTCTTGTGTGGATTAGTAGTGCCATCTACTGAGACAGCCCGGTTGCTTGGATTTTTGTCATCTCCCTTTTGTGCGGCCATTCGTTTGCTCGGTTTGGCCCTTTTGTATTGTTTTTGCGCACTGCAAGTGCATTTACTTGGAACATTAGTTAGACGGTCATATATTCGCACAATAAGTTTTGGTTCGCAAATTTTATATTTGGTCTTTTAAATTGTAGATATTGTAGGGTATTATGTAATTCAGAAGTTATCCTATTTGTCTTATAAGCTAAAATTTTACAACAGTCTTCAATATTTTTTGCCGTTTTTTGAATAAAATGTTTTTCTTCAAGCAGCAACAACTTTCTGGCTACTGTTATCAATCTTAAACTTATAAGACAAATCTGCTAAATATTTTTCCTTCAACACAAGATTTGGTAAATATAATTTAATCATGTAACGATAACCGAATCATGTTTTGAGAGAAACTCTAAGTGAACTCTTTTCTCAGTGTAAATTACTAAAACAAATGCATGCAATTTGAAGTGCTCACAACTCGTTGTTTATATTAGGTGTGCATAGTAACAAATAGTCAGTACTGGAATCTGCAAATTTTTACTGGAAAAGTGTACAATAACCCAAAAAATGTCCAATAGAGCACTGAATCGAGAGCGTAATAACACGGGAGAGGTGGAAATTCTTGCTAGTGAAATTTTTACTAGCAGAAATTAGCTAGCGGAAGAAGAAGAATAAATGTCAAAAGCTGCCATTTGTTGAAATGGTTAAGCATAAACAAAAGTAAAATGAGTGGAAATCAAAATATTAATGATGTACCGGACTGTGTAAGTACTTGCGTATAAAACCAAGAGGTTAAAACTGAACAGAATGTCAAAACGGTGAAACAACTACTCACTTGCAGGTTTTTACTAGTTCAATCACTTTTTCTGCTAGTTTTCTCTTTTTCTCAATCTCACGTTCTATATTGCTTTTACGCTCTCAATCTCTTTATTCAAAAAAGCATGAATAAATTATTGCATTTTTGAGATTGCAATTAAAATGTTTGATTGAATCAGTGATTTGATTGCAATCGCAATCATTGCAATCAAATGTGCTCACAATTAAATTGATTGTAGTTTTTACAATCAGAAAAATGCAATAAATTTTGATTGTAATGCTATTACTAGCACAATCATTGATTGCTAAAAAAATGTATTGCAAATTTTTACAGCTCTGAAAACTGGACAGTTGAAAGCATTGCTTGGGTATTGAGCTAGAACTGGTACTCTCGGTAAAAGGTCTAGTCCTACGCTAATTCTAGGCTAGTCAGATATTCTGTAGGGTACATACATATACATATATTCAAAATAATAAAGTATTTCAGTTAATTATTTAATAACTTTTGCCTTTAAGGCAAAGCTATCTTCAATAAAGGATGTACATACGCATGTAAGCACTTATTATTATTTTATTACATTAAACGAGCAATTCTTGTATAGATATACCATACCGAAACGGACGGGTTCATACTTCATGCGTTTGATTTGTTTTAAATTATTTGGGTTGATGCATAAACATAAATAATAAATAAATACAAAATTTGAGCTTGATTAATACATTTCTAAAAACTTTACAACACAAAAACAAATCGATTCAATAGTTTTCCAAATATCTCGAGAACGGGGCGAGGAAAAAAATTGAAAAAAATCTCAATGGTAGCTCTGAGTATTACACAATAATTAAGTATGGTAATATGGGGTGCACTCTAATATAATTTGAGTTATGCATTTTTTTACACGGAAGTTGAGTAAAACGAGTACATTTTTTTTAATTTTTATAGAATTTTTTTGTGTATGCAGTTTTGTAGCCAATTAAATTTAAGTATAATAAAGTGAAAATTTTAAGCGATTGCTAAACTGAAGTTAATTTATTTTGAAAACGGTTTTGCGCATTTTCTTTCATAAGCAAAAAGTACAAACGGCCGTCAGCATTAAAAATATTTAAAATCAACGCAATTTTGCAGTAGCTTCAAACTTGAATTTTTTTATTCTTAAATTGAATGGACTACAAGACTGCATACTCAAAAAAACTTGTAAATTTGTAATGTACTCATTTTACTCAACTTCGGTGTAAAAAAAAATTCATAGCTCAGATTATTGTAGCGTGCACCACATAATACTATAAATAAATATTGCGCAATACTCAGAGCTACCATTGTGATTTTTTTAATTTTTTTTGAGATAGCATATTTTCAAAATCTAATTTTTTGTATAAAAAAATTTGTATGTGAAAAAATTTTCAAGAACAATTTTTTTTTAATATTTCTTTTCATACAGAACTAGCGGTACCATGCCTCGCTTTGCTGTGGCATACCCATTTTCAGTTTCATCATTTGGCATCATTCCCGGAAGATTAATCGCGTTCAAAAATTCCGTTGGATAATTAAGTGCTTCATTTGTTTCCACAACGGTGTTTATCGACGTATGTATTATTTCCTCACTTTGAATGTTATTTCCCCCTTTTGAATATTATTTCCTCACTTCGAATAGCATTATTGAGTTCATAGACATCCTTAATCTTAGCGGCAAGCATAATTCGTTCATTGAGGCAATCATAATTCCAATAATTAGTTTCAATATTAGAAGCATTCTTTCGATCAGCTCTCCTTTCGATGATTCTAATACCATGTTCTGACCGACATCGAAAACATGTTTTCGTTGCTAAAACTGGTTTTTGACCTAAAACTTGTGTTTTCGTCCGTGTAAAATCTGTCAAACGAAAACAAGTTTTCGCTGAAAACCACTTCAAAACCCACGTTCCACTGATTCCAATCGGTGTCTGCACTAGTTTTTTTTCGATTATTTATCGAAGTGGAAGTCATATTTTATTATCTTTAATACGTCATTTCGGATTTATTGTTAATTGACTGGCCAAAATAAAGTAAGCATGAACGTAAAAGGTTGTTAAAGAAAAGAAAATGAAGGAAAAGTATTTTTATGTAGCAAAACTGTAAACAAAGGATGTAAGAAATGTCAACGAAAACACCAGCAGTCGGTGTGAACAGCCTTCAGCCCACAATCTCAAAACCCGTTTTCAAGGTGTTTTCGTTGTCGGTCAGAACATGGTATAAGTTACAAAAGTTATGAGGCAATGAAATTCGTCCTGATCTCTCATCGACTCCCAATAGCCAGTAATTGTTGCGAGAACACTTTGGCTGATAGATCGTTCTGTAACTGGACACGTCTGCTGGTGGCGATCGAGAAATTACAGGAAGTATTTGCATAAAATCTCCTGCGAGCAATGCATTCCCAATAGGTTGAACGCTTCTACGCAAATCCCGCACTGATAGATCAAGGACTTCAAGAGATTTTCTGTGGACCATCGTGCACTCATACCAAACAATGATTTTAAATTTTTTTTAATAATTTTCCCATACCGGATGTTCTGGAAATATTGCACGTGGGAGTTTCGATGATTTGTATGTTCAATGGCAGCTTAAGAGCTGAAGGAGCAGTGCTTCCACCTGATAACAATGTTGCAGCTATTCCAGAAGAAGCGAGATCTAAGGCTATGTAATTTTTTGATCGAACCGTTACCAGAATCAAGCTAATAAGGCATGGTTACCTAGTTCCTCCTGGCGCACCCAAGAAAAAGGTCCCCCAACTCCGCAATTTATGATTTGCATCTTCTTATTTGGCGCTGTAACCGCATAAGCGATTTTGCCACTTTAAGCCAAGTCCTTCTCCAATTGGTCTCTCCATTGCAGTGGGGGGGCACCGAAATTGCGCATATGGAAACTGTGCATTTAGACATTATTTCGGTTTCAACCGAAACTGTGCATGTATGCTTTATTTCGGTTTTTATCATATGCATTATTTCGGTTTTAAACCGAAACTGTGAATGTATGCATTACTTCGTTTTTTTTCATATGCATTATTTCGCTTTTAAAACGAAAGTATGCATATGCATAATTTCGGTATTTTCTCATATGCATTATTTCGGTTTTCAACCGAAACTGTGCATGTATGCATTACTTCGGGTTTTTCATATGCATTATTTCGGTTTTCAACCGAAACTGTGCATGCATGCATTATTTCGGTTTTTGTTATATGCATTATTTCGGTTTTCAACCGAAACTGTGCATGTATGCATACCTTCGTCTTTCACATATGCATTATTTCGGTTTTCATCCGAAACTGTGCATGTATGCTTTATTTCGGTTTTTGCCATATGCATTATTTCGGTTTTGAACTGAAATTGTGCATGTATGCATTATTTCGGTTTTTGTTATATGCATTATTTCGGTTTTCTAGCGAAAGTGTGCATATGGATAATTTCGTTTTTTCTAATATGAATTATTTACTTCTACTTAGTAAGGGTCTTAATGCCTAAGCTCGGCTGAAAGCCGCCTACGCAGAGAAAAGTTCTGCGCAAAAATACGTCCGCCCTTCTTTTCCGGCAATACAGAAAGGATAATTCTACTTAGTAAGGGTTATAATCCCTAAGCGCGGCCGAAGGCCGCCTACGCAGAAAGAAGCTCTGCGCGAAAGTACTTCCGGCCCCCTTTTCCGGCAACACAGAAAGGAGAATTCTACTTAGTAAGGGTTATAATACCTAAGCGCGGCCGAAGGCCGCCTACGCAGAGAGAAGGTCTGCGCAAAAATACTTCCGGCCCCTTTTCCGGCAACACAGAAAGGAGAATTCTACTTAGTAAGGGTTATAATCCCTAAGTGCGGCCGAAGGCCGCCTACGCAGAAAGAAGTTCTGCGCAAAAATACTTCCGGTCCCCTTTTCCGGCAACACAGAAAGGAGAGTTCTACTTAGTAAGGGTTATAATCACTAAGCGCGGCCGAAGGCCTCCTACGCAGAAAGAAGTTCTGGGCAAAAGTACTTCCGGCCCCCTTTTCCGGCAACACAGAAAGGAGAATTCTACTTAGTAAGGGTTATAATCCCTAAGCGCGGCCGAAGGCCGCCTACTCAGAGAGAAGTTCGTTTTCATGTATGCACTATTTCGGTTTTTGTCATATGCATTACTTCGGTTTTGAGTCGAAACTGTGCATGTATGCATTACTTCGGTGTTTGTCATATGCATTATTTCCGTTTTGAACCGAAACTGTGCATGTATGCATTACTTCGTTTTTCTCATATGCGTTATTTCGGTTTTCAAACGAAAGTGTGCATGTATGCATTACTTCGTTTTTCTCATATGCGTTATTTCGGTTTTCAAACGAAAGTGTGCATGTATGCATTATTTCGGGTTTTTCATATGCATTATTTCGGTTTGCATTATTTCGTTTTTTTTTCATATGCATTATTTCGGTTTTCAAACGAAAGAGTGCATATGCATAATTTCGGTTTTTCTAATATGCATTATTGCGGTTTTCAACCGAAACTGTGCATATATGCATTATTTCGGTTTTTTTCATATGCATTATTTCGGTTTGCAACCGAAACTGTGCATATATGCATTATTTCGGTTTTTTTCGTATGCATTATTTCGGTTTTTTTCATATGCATTATTTCGTATGCACAGTTTCCATATGCACAACTTCAGGGTGCCGCAGTGGGGACCTCCCTCTTCCTCTACTACAATCACCGGATTGCCAGTTGAATACTTTCAGACCTGAAACGCCGGTGCCCAATAGAAT
This sequence comes from Rhagoletis pomonella, assembly GCF_013731165.1. Lineage (NCBI taxonomy): Eukaryota > Metazoa > Arthropoda > Insecta > Diptera > Tephritidae > Rhagoletis > Rhagoletis pomonella. Next base: position 3,560,029 of record NW_023458559.1, on the reverse strand, counting down.
GACATAGCCAAGCCAGTGGAGCCGCTGTATTTTGATTCGCCGCACTATGTCCATTTCGTTGTAAAGCTCATCGCTCCATCGTCTGCGGTACTCGCCGTCGCCAATGCGAAGAGGCCTTTAAATCTTCCGTAAGAAATAAACGTATTGCATGTTTGAAACTGCGTCAACATATATTAGCGCTGAAACCAACGTGTTGGGTCTATAAATGTCAAAGTCGCTACAAGAAACACTCAAAGATCCTGCTTCGGGACCACAGCCGTTGTCCATTCTAGAATACAGGACAAGGCAATGGTCACAACAAATTAAAGAGCAACAGCAACAACGACAACAAGAAAAGAAAACGGCAATACCGATCGTGCGTCCGCCTAGAAGAAGAGGTGGAATAAGGAATAAAGAGCTACGGCGGGCGCATCTAAAAGAAGAAGTCCAAAGGAAACACATCCAGAAGAGCTGAAGGAGATCTTTAAGGAGTTGCTAGAACTGGAAAAGGCATTGGCAAGGAGTGCTGAATAAGCACCCTACGTAAAAAAAATTTCTCTTGCAACCGTTGCGAAAACGCAGTTTGCAAGGAAATCAAACATGTAATTCAGTCTCACACATAGGGACGATAGGTATTACAAATGAAATTATTGTAAATAACTTACCTTTAAAATTTTTTAGAAAATTTTTAATAAAAGGTAACTAAAAAGATAGATTTGTGTCAAAACGTTATGTGTAGAGACTTAAATAAATTTAAAATACTTGTATATTCAAGAGAAAAGAAGAATATAATAATTCAAGAAGCAACAAGGCCATATACTAAAACGTATACTTTTAAAATTCCATTGTGCAAGGAAGGACAAGATGTAGGTCAGTACATATTTAGAGAAATTAGGAAAATAGTCTAAGCGTTAGAGAACATAAACTTAAACTGCATAGACGCATATGTAAGTGCGGAGGAAGACAGTACATTGTTTGTTAGAGATATAGGAAATTAGATTAAAAAAAAATTATCCCTTTGCTTCAGGAAAATATAATGGGGAAGACAGAATCAAAAGTCGCCGATAACAACGGCAACATTGTATATGAAATCGAAATAATAGAAACGCCAAAAGGCGACTAACATTTTGCTAATTATTCTTTTAACAATTGTTCTGACAAAATCTGCCTACGATCTATACCAATGGCATAAAGGCGGTATAGAGAAAAAATAACTAAAAAGAGTCGCTTCGATTGAACAGATATAATGAGTCCATGTTGAAAAAATTTAAATACAGAAAAATATCTTTTTAACAAGTGCCTCACCCCAAATCGTTCAATACGTAGAAATACTGTATTAAAACATCTAAATATGTTGCATAACAGCATAGAAAACATTATATGCATAATTAACGCCTATAACAGTCGTTTTACGCCAAGGCATCAAAAACTAGTCAACGAAACATTTAACGATCTCAAAGAGAAATTAATAAAAACTCTTTTAAAATTTGGTATAGATCAAAATATTTCAATTCAGCTAGAAAAACAAATTGAAATAGATTTGGGTTCAATACCGCAGCTAGACGACAGTAGTAGTAAAGACTCAGATAGCAACATAGACAATACTAAAGAAAGTAAAAAGATTGAGGACACCAACACAATGCCGCAGACAGCCGTAGAGTTTCTTAGTAATGCCGCGCGACTCATACCAGAGTTTGACGGTAAAGCAGAAAATCTGTGCAGTTTCTTGGACGCGTTGGAACTGGTGCAACTAATTAAGGAAGACAAGGAGACCATAGCGATAACCTTGATAAAGTCCAAGCTAAAATGGACGGCTAGAAACCTTATAAGTAACGAAAGCACAATAGATCAAATAATAAACAAACTGAAAATAGCAGTGAAATGCGAATCATTAGAATGCATTAGAAAATATATATATTAGTGATGGCTTAGGAACAGAATTGGCCAATAAATACAGCACAGAAGCAGCGGTCAAGGCGATGACCAAAAACTGCAATTCAGAAATAAGCGGAATAGGCCAAGGAATAATATCATCAATAGGAATGACATCTTTAGAATTTCAAGTAGAAAATATACTTATACCACATACATTTCAAATTGTAAATGAAGATTTCCCTATCTATACGATGATATATTAGGCTTAGATTTCTTAAAGACATTCAATTGTTTTTTAAATTTCCTTAAAGGAAATGACTATCTCATAATACGTCCGGGCAATCACAAACAAATACCTATACGAGTTTATGCGGATCACAAAGAAAATTCAATAATAATTCCAGCCAGGTCAGAAGTAATTAGAAAATTAAACACAAAAACAAATAACAGCCTCCGACTAGCAATCGCTGAGTTCGGTTCGATTTTCTGTTGTGCTTTTCTTTCTGCTTATCATTGTGCTTATCCACACTCTCGAGTAACCGGGTGGTGTTTTCAGTTTACAATTTTTGGTATTTTTTCTTGCGCAAGTCTCGGGAAAACATTTACTAGCGTGTAGAAGGTGAAAAGTAGAACGTCATGGCTCCCGGGCCCCCCAACTTAGGGGACAACCGGTTAGCTATATTTGCAACCAGCCCCGAAAAGAAAAAAAACGTGTTGCGAGTCAATCCCAGGTTTGTGGTAGTTGCCCAATCCCAGGTTTGTGGTAGTTGCTTCTATTGATGACAAAAAACCTATTTCAGAATTCTCCTGTTTTGCTGTGCAGCGTTCGCTGCATCTCATTAGCAAACAAGTAATTTCCATAACCGAACTCTGCGATGGTAATTTGTTGTTACTTGCACAAGATAAAACGGTAGCTGACAAATTTCTATCAGCCAAGGAGCTTTTTGGGCATTGTAAAATCAAATGCACTCTGCACAACACACTTAACTTCACCAAAGGCACAATATATGCTCCATATCTAAACAAAGTCCCTTAAGAGGAAATCGTCCAAGAATTGAGATCCCAAGGTGTGGTTTCGGCATTCAAATTCCCCAAATTTAGTGAAGGTAATCCCCATCCCAGCGGGGTGATTCTCCTCTCCTTTGACCTTTACCATCTTCCGGACAAACAAGACATTTCATGGCATTCTGTGAAAGTGAGGGAATATATTGCAAATCCCATGCGCTGTAAAAACTGCCAGTTATTGGGACATACTGCTAAGCGATGCAATAATGATGTAGCATACGTTAACGTGGTACCTCTCTCCCCAAAAGACTGCATTCGCACCCATTGCGCAAACTGTGCTGAAAAACATCCCGCATCCTCCAAAGACTGCACTAAATTTATACAACAAAAGGAAATACTAAAAATCAAAACAACAAAAAAATGTTCAATGCGAGAAGCAAGGCAAATACATAAGTCGCAAACTGGTTCTTCTATCCCACATGGAACGTACGCTTCGGAACTAGCAAGCCCTAAAACAACTTTACAAACCTTACTAAACACACACCAACAGCTACAACAATACCTTCAGGAGACAAACCCACCACAATCACACCCAAATTGGCCTTCTCAAGATCACAACTCTTGAATGTAACTACTGATAATGTACACAGCCTCCATACAGATCATTCATCTAAACTCACCACTGCGACCGAATCCACTTCTCCCATTCAATTTTATTACTCTTTTAACCCTCTCTTAAACTGGCTTCCAGCAAACAATATTCAAAACAACAAATCCAATAATGTAGTCAACACATGTACTTCTTCAAGCGATAATACAGACCTAAGACCAAGCAATCAAGACGAATATGACATGAAAGATGAAGACATATGAAATCTCTCTCTTAGTTAAAACCAAAGCAACTGCCCTTTTCTCTTCCGCTCAGTATGAAAATACTACCGTGGAATATGAAAGGTTACACCAATAACTTCATCGAACTCCAACTACTAATAAAAGACATAAACCCTGACATTATATGTATACAAAAAACACATTTTTCCTATAAATACAACAAAACATTCCAACCCAAAGGATACACAGACTATTTTGATAATCTACCTATAAATAAATCAGCCAAACAGGACATTGCAGTACTCATAAGAAAACAAATCCCCCATAAAAAATTATACCAATCAGTGCAACAATTGCTACAATTGGAATTGAAGTAGCTTGTGAATTTTCGATCACAGTCATCAACGCGTAGGGTCTGATTATGCATACTTTGCATAACTTCGCACAACCATTTGTACCAGTCCAATAAAAATGTAACTTAAGAAAATGTGAAGTAAAATCTAAGCTCAACAGATCGCTAAGTTTTTAAAAGTTCTGCTAATTTCTGAGTAATGGAATACATACAAATTAGATACAAAGTATACGATAATACAGTTTGAAGTTTATGCGAAGTTGTGCGAAGTTATGCGAAGTATGCATAATCAGACCAAAACATCCCTCCCCACCAAAACTTTTCAACAACCGACTTGTGTTCGATTAGCCACAACTTAGCTTTACCAGTTCTGCTCGTGGGAGATTTCAATGCGTGGAGCCCATTATTGGGCTCGGACGTAGCAAACGAAAGGGGTAAAATAATTGAAGACTATATTTTGTGTCAAAGCAACATCGCAAAAAAATATGGAAAAGGTTTTTTTAACAGCGGTCGTCCCGCGGCAGGCAATGGCAAACCTCCGAGTGTATTTCTGCCATGAAAAACAGCTTCTCATAAAAATACAATCGCCGTTCGGAGTCGGCGTAAAACTGTAGGTCCCTCCCCTTTGTGTGACAACACACCACAAATTGGAGGAGAAGCTCGGTCAAACACTTACATATGTGTAAGCGCCAATCTATTATTATCAGGGAACGGATTTTTAGGACCTGAAAACCTATAAAAAAGGCAAAATAAAGTAACGAAATAGGCTGGAAAAGGCAAAATAAAATAGCGAAAAAGGCAGGAAAAGGCACTAGGTATTGGGAAAAAGGCAAAAAAAGGCAAAACAAAATAGCGAAAAAGGCAGGAAAAGGCAAAAAAAAGGTATTGCAAAAAAAGCAAAATAAGGCACTAAAAAAAGACAGAAAATACGAAGAACAATCAAAAAATATATTTATTTTAGAAATGTTTATATTAAAAGTAAAAAGAGAAAAACTATGAACTAGTTTCATTATATGAAAAATTTTTACTTTTAATCTTTGACTATTTTATCCTTTCGAGTTTCTAATTCATAAAACTTTAATCTGTATAGTTGTAGTAACATTAAACCACAAGATGCATTTTGAAGTTTTCTGGCAGCATTTTCATAAAATTTTCGCGAAGAAAAGCCTTGAATTTACTAAATGTGCGCTCGACGTAGGTTGATACAAGTGGGGCCCAATTTAAATATGGAACGTTTGAAACGTTCATATTATCAAGAATAAGGGCATTTTCCTCGCCCGTTACAATTTTATCCACACCCCTTATTGTCTCCAAGCCTACGTTTGCTGAGAAAACGGCTTTGAATTTTTTCAACACCAATTTGGCAAGAGGTCCCTGCGCTTCTATAAGCCGCATGGGCATGAGTATATTTTTTAATCTAAAAAAAAAAAATTGTAAATGCTATAATCACTTTTTTAAAGGTAGAAAAGGCAAAAAACGGCAAAAATCTTAAAAAAGGCAACATCAAATGTGTATATATGGAATCAGGGAAAGCTAAATCGTGGACATTCTTAATCGAATATACTCTATCTCTTTAGCAGAAAAAAAGGCAATTTCCATAAAATCCGTTCCCGGATTATTATTATTATTATGTAAGAATACAAAGACAAATTACTTATCAGAAGCATTGTTTTTACACACTGAAAAAAGTAACAAAAACTCTCAAAAAAGCAATATCGCTACTGCGAAATAAAGGTTTGAAAAACCGCATAAATTCAAATCCGCATAAAAAAAAATCCGCATAAAAAGAGCCTAAGTGTATATAACATAACAGTTTTGCCTTCACTAAATGCTTTTGAGATATAGGATGTTAATTCATTAATTTATTAATGTTAATTTATTTATGTATATATTCTCATGCACAGAAGAATAGATGCGTGATATTTTGACCAGTTTTATCTACTCGGTAGGCACATATTCGCATACATATCTATGTAGGTATAATTTTTTTAATGTTCAATAATTTCTTATAAAATTTCAACTTATACACTTAGGTCTATTTTATGCGGTTCTTTTTTATGCGGATTTGAATTTATGCGTTTTTTCGAACACTTTTTTCGCTGTAGCGATTGTGCTTTTTTGAGAGCTTTTTTTACTTTTTTTCAATGTGTAAGGGGCGGCTAAGTAACTATGTTACATATGTATAAATGAGAATATAATATTTATAAAAATCATTACTTTGTCTTTCATTTCATAAATGAGTAGTACATTAGCATTTTCAAATGAATATTCCTGGTTTAGTCCCCATACATATGTATGTATGTAGTATAATAAAAACTACTATAATAATAGTAATCCCAACTGTTTTTACCCCCCATACCCGCCCATCCGCACGAGGGGCGCAGTCCGCATGACGTACGGAATCAGTATTTTCAATTTTTGCGCCGAGTCCCGATAGGCAGGAGTTTGTTAAGTGTCGACATCTAAAATTGTTCAGTTACAGAACTAAATTCATCAGCCGATTTTATGTCTTTATTTTAATGACTCATTTATTGTGAGAGGACAGTATTGATTTCTTAATGCTGAAAAGCGGATCTGATATATCAAACGTGCTGGAATGAGAGTAAAAATCCTGGCATAAGCAACGGAGTGGGTCGTGCAATTCAAAATTAGTTTTACAAGCTTTCAGAAATAGGGGGCAAAAGTGTCTTGATACCCGGGAGGGAACATTAAGGCTAACTTCGCCAAGAAGAAGCGGACTTGAAATTGAGCCTGTTAGTAATTTAACTATAAAAATTGTACCAAGCATTTGCCTGCGGCTGGAAAGTGTAGGAAGATTAATAAGTTTTAATCGGCTCGTATAAGGTGGAAGGTTATATTGAGAATCCCAACGGAAATATCTTAAAGCAAAAAGTAGGAATGGTTTTTGAATTTATTCTATCTTGTCTGAGTAAATTTGATACCTTGGATTCCAAACCACCGAACCCTATTCCAGAATTGGCTTAACTAATGTTGTAAACAGGGTTTTAGTGATATAAGGGTCACAAAATTCTTTTGACCATCGTTTCACAAATGCAAGTACACCTTTAGCCTTGTTGACTGTCACATTAATATGAAGATTAAAATTAAGCTTAGGATCCATTGTAATACCAAGGTCCACAAAATTGTATACCTGTTCCAGGTTATGGTTACCTATTTTATAAGAAGCGGGAGAAGCTCATTACTTTACATTTCTTAAGATTTAGAGGCATAAGATTTACTTGACACCAGTAAGCCATGCTGTCTATGGGCCGGTTACTCAAAGTCTGTTTAGGCGTTTAATCAGAAGTTAATCGAAACTGTTTGAAAAAGTGTTTTCTGAATGTCCGGTTAGGGCACATCTGTCGGTAAACGTCCGTTTAAGTTTATCGGAGGATGACCTGCCGTTTAACTGCTAATCAGAACCAAAAGTGACAGCTGACTGGAGTGATATTAA
>NW_023458559.1:3519912-3552523 GCF_013731165.1 Rhagoletis pomonella | reverse complement strand
TGTTTTTTATTGGGGGACAGTGGATATGGTGTCAGTAAATATATGATGACACCACTCTCACATCCAACCACTGCTGCAGAGCGGTTGTACAATGAGTCGCAAATACGTACTAGAAACTGTATAGAAAGATGTTTTGGCGTATGGAAGCGTCGATTTCCAGTGCTATCAATTGGAATAAGACTTTCTCAGGACACGACCATGGCGGTTATTATCGCCTGTGGAATTTTGCATAATATAGCTCGGCAGAACAAAGATGCAGACCCGCCTGAAGAAGAACACTGTAACGTTGGAGATCCCAATGAAAATTTAATGGAGGCGTATGATCCTATACCCGAAACACAGGGCGGTGCTTTTATGAGGTCGAGCTTAATAAGAGATTATTTTGGAAGGTCAGTTTACATGTCACGTCATTCAGTTAGGATTAAAAAAAATTGTTGGCTTTATTTCAGATTATAATGATATATATGTTGGAACCATTATCCGCAATCTGTAATTGGGAACGCTAAATCTGCATGTTTCAATAATAAAAGGTTTGCTCAGAAAATAATTTTCTCGCTCCCTGTTGACAAAATAGGCTCCCTTAGCAAGGCACTGTGTGTGGTGCGTGTAAGAGTGCAACCTTTCGTAAGGGAGTGTCAAATCTCTAATTCCACTAGTGAGTAAACTTTTCATAATTGTATCATGGGGTCGAAGCACATTTGCCCATCGGTATTAACTAATCCTCGATTGTATTTGTCTAACAACAATAAAAAAACTCCGCAAGTGTGAATACCTACATCGATAACAGTGCAGTATTCGGTTTCCAGACTCTCCTAATAAACCGAAGCATACATAAGTGAGGACAACCATGGAGTCCAATACTCACGCCATCTATAAAATTGTAGCATTTTGTAAAGTATGCTAACATGTAAACTGAATTTAAATTCGTTCAGGTAAAATAAAACCTACATATTTATTAAGTCCCGAAATCATAGACTTTTAAAATAGTTTTACAGATAGACGACCAGTTGGCAACGTTAACGATTCAACCGACCGAGTACGCAAAGCAATAGGAACGCGGATAACATAAGTAGGTATGCGGATTTGTTGTTGCCTAATAATGGTGAATGCGGCAGTTGTGCCTGAAGCGCCAGTGGTTTCTCCACAAAAATGCCTACCACAAACTAAGTAAGGACTAGTTACCAAACTGCTCTCGACATGATGCCACTACGTTCACGATCCCAGGCCCATTAAATGTTAGGACTTTTCGGTACAACGGTGTATGCGGTATGTGTTTAGATGTGCCTAGGGTTTCATAGTGCGGTATGATTTTCGTATCGCTTTGGATTCAAACAAATATATTTTTATATAATTAATTTTTTCAATCTCATAGCTGTGCGAATTTGTAATATTTAAAGAGTGCCTGAAGCGCTTTTGCCGGCAGAACTACGATGATGCTTTTAAATCGTTGCTCCTAGCAAACACTGGAACACACGTTTAGAAGCGAGCTGTACAGGAGGTTGTAAATGGTGACATCGGAAATCGGGACAATTTATAATTGAACGTGTGAATAAGGATATCATGGACTCCTATATAAACACACACAACATACCCAAAGCAACACGCAATACAGTAAGATTAATGCTTAAAAAAATATCAAAATATGTATATACATACATACGTAAATATTCGTATAGATTCATAACTTACTGATTTATTTTTCCTTTTAGAAAACCGTAGACCTTTGGTTGCGGATATCTTTGCTCTATCTATACGGTGATTGGGATGGCAGCCATCGCTATAGCGTGACCTCAGCGTATTCGATATAACAAATAATAGTTGGATAGTGATTTTCGAACAAGTCGAGCTTTTTAATGAACGTACTCCATTTTCCAGTCACCAAATGTTCTTTCGTGTCCTAAAATATTGTTCATAGTTATTATCAAACGGAGGAAACAAGAAATTGTATTCGTTTTTAATTTAACTAAATATTAGTGGAACTAGAATGGTGGCAAAAATTTAAAATGCATCTCTAAAAAGAAATACCTGTATTTTGATTAAATCTTGATTTGCCAGATATTTTGTAAAAAGATTCTTTAAAAATAACATTTATTAAAACACAGTTGGTAAAAGTTCAATATATTATTAATAAAGTTTTTATTAATATGTTAATAAATTCATATATACAGTGGCGCTTACGTAAATAGCACACTTTTATTTATTACAATATTCACAATGTTTTACGTTACCCATTTGTTTCGTTTATTTTTCATAAAAATATAGTAGATTATATTTTATTAACCACATACATAAGTCAAAGTTTTAAACTTTGTGCACAATTCACAAAGATTAAACAAATTTCAAAAAAAAATTTTATAAAAATTTTCATCTTTTATCCGAATAGCAAAGGGTACTTCATAATCTGCTCCGACAGTAAGTCTACGTTAAACCAAAGAACGTAGATAACAAGAAGGGACAACTCGTTATAATTGTAGCGAAAGTTAGCAACAGGGGCGTGCCTTCTCTTTTGCCCTAGTACGTGTTTTGATTGGATAAAAAGGGAAGGCATGCCCCTGTTGCGCACTTTCGCTACAATTATAACGAGTTGTCCCTTCTTGTTATCTACGTTCTTTGGTTAAACGCAGTTCGGAATGTAAACAACTACGACAATACTATTTCGGAAATAAGAAGTATATGCATAAAAAACTGTAACAAAATCAGGCTCATGTGGGTTCCCGGACACAGAGGTATAAAAGGTAATGAATTCGCTGACAGTGACGCATTGGACACACACTCAACGCCTTGTATAACACATCACACTGCAAACAACAACGATATTCTCAAGGCCATAAGCAAACTACTAAATGCTCAAAGAGATATAAAGTGGCGTAACCATACTCATAGATACGCCCTGCTTAATCCACAAGCCGAAAGATCGGTATTTCCAGCCTTACTCACGCGGAAGGAAACCACAATACTCACTCGTCTGCGTTTGGATCACGCACGGCTTACACACGAGCACTTGCTGCGGGGTTTAGGACCCCCAGGTTGCCCTCTTTGCAGCAGCACATTATCCATAGATCATGTAGTAGATAACTGTAGTCAATTAGATTTTTTTAGAGGAAAATTGTTCGGCTCTACTGCACCAAGCTCCCTCTTATATATATTTAGCGTTGAAAATATTTCAAAATTTATAGATTTTTTTAATTCTTTTAATTTACTCCACCAGATATGAATGTATCCTGAGAAGCTTCCGATATTGTATAACGATGTAATCATTTAATCAAATAGTTATGTTTACATATAAGTTTATAACTCTCAACAGTTTGGCAAACGAGTCGAAGGCCCTAGCAGCTAGTACTCCTTTAGTATTTAAGTGTAATCATTGTATTATTATGCCTAAATTTAATAAATAAATAAAAACAAATGAACCTGAAATATTTATACCAAACCAAGAAATTACTCCAGGAGTAATAATCAGCAACACAATTACAAATTCACAACGTCTGTTAGTCCGAATACTAAACATAACAAATGAAAATATCACAATAAACAACCAAAACATTTTCTATGAAAAACTGTCCGACTAGGATATCCACGAAATATACCAAAGTAACTCAAGTAGTAGAAAAAAGTGGTATTAGAAAAACGCTCAATGAATTTTCGCAAAGATCATAAAAAGATATTAACTCAATTATGTTCAGAATATAGCGAGATATTTGGCATCGATTCAGAGCCAATAACAGCAAATAGTTTTTATAAGCAGCAAATACAACTTACAGATCCTACTCCCGTGTACATAAAAAATTATAGAATCCCGCACGCCCACAAATTAGAGGTAGAAAAACGAGTGAAAAAATTGGTAGAAGATAATATAGTCGAACCCGCTACATCAGCGTACAATAGTCCTTTACTTTTAGTTCCAAAAGAGTCACTGCCAAATTCAAGTGAAGAACGATGGAGGTTAGTCATTGACTACCGCCAAATTAACAAAAAACTAGTTGCAGATAAATTCCCTTTACCAAGAATTGATGATATTCATGACCAACTTGGAGGAGCAACATATTTTTCATGCTTAGATCTCATGTCAGGTTTCCATCAAATAGAATTAGATGAAAATTCCAGAGATATTTAGGGAGTTCACAAGGTGTTGTATACTGTCGTACTGTTGTATGTCATAAACTTTAAACGGCTAAAAGTATATTTAGGGAATTCGCAGGCTAACATAAAAGTTTTATTATGAAATTGCACACAATTAAAAAATAGTTGGTGGTGATTTCAAGTCCTCTAATCATTTATTTAGCCGTTAAAAACTTTACAACATACAACAATACGACAAGTACGACGCCTTGTGAACCACACAATTACTTAATTTTCCACAAATAGTGGCACCAAAATAACACCAAATTCTTTCCAAAGAATGATGACCTATGCATTTGCTGGCTTATCACCAGCACAAGCCTTTATCTATATGGACGATTTAGTCGTTTTAGGATGCTCTGAAAAGCACATGATTCAAAATCTAACCGATGTATTTGTTTTGTGTAGACAACACAACTTAAAACTCAGCCCAGAGAAGTGCACATATCTTTATCTTTATAATTAAAAAAGTTCCACGACAATCTAATCACTGGTGGACCCAGTGGTGTCCCGAGAACTAATGCAAAAATAAAACGTTATTACTATTGGCGATACCTGACTAAAGACATAAAAATATATATAAAGTCATGTGAGAATTGCCAAAAAGCAAAAATAACAAGACACATCAAACCACCCGCAGTAATAACACCAACACCAAATGCTGCGTTTGGAGTAATGTTTGTTGACACGGTTGGAGCTCTGCCTAAATCGCAGAGCGGTAACGAATACGCTGTTACAATTATTTGCGAACTAACCAAATACTTGATAACAGTTCCAGTTCCGAAAAAGGACGCAAAGACAATAGCAAAAGCAATTGTAGATTCCTTGATCTTAGTCTATGGCCCTATGAAGACACTCATAACGGACATGGGCACAGAATACAGGAATGAAATTTTAAATGAGATTTGCGAGCTATTCAAAATACAAAAAATTACATCCACCGCTTATCATTGTCAAGCACTAGGTACAGTAGAGCGTAGCCACCGCACTTTAAATGAGTACTTTGGCTCATATATTTCAGTGAAAAAGACGATTGGAACGAATGGTTGCGATATTTTACAGTAACACACAACTACCGCCGCTGATAAAAAAGAACCGATATATAATATAGATAACTACGCGAAAGAAATAAAATTTAGATTACAGATAGCGTGGGAAAGGGAAGACTTTTGTTACAGCAACAAAAAGAAAACGCAAAGAAATTAGTAGATATGAATTCAATAGATTATCAAATAAATATAGGAGATAAGGTAATTATTACAAAAGAAACAGACATAAGTTAGAAAATAAATATATAGGACCATAGAGTGTCATAGAAATAGACGTTAGGAATAACTATACAATAGAAGACAAAAATAAGAAAAGCCTTAGAGTACATAAAAGTAGATTAAAACTATTTAGCGCATAATTGTTCGCCAAATGAATGAATATCACTTTTTGAAAATACAGCTTGTCCTTTTCTCTAAAACATTTTTTATTATATAATCAGAATTTTAACTATTTTGTGTAAATAGAGATTTCAAAGACATATAATTATAATAAATTCAAAAAACAAAAAACCAAAAAAAAAATTAAATAAAGGTAATATTAAAATTTTGAAATTTTTATCATTTAGAATAATCTCATATATTATATGTATCTAAGCGTGATCACAACTGCAGTGTGCTCCCGCTTCCAAACGGGGAAGGTGTTATACGCTTACATAGTTGCAACATTAGTGGCGGACCTAGGTAGGGGAAATTGGGGAAATCCCCCCCCCCCCCCCCCCCAAGACTATGTAACATGTATTTTCATAATATTCAACTGAATATCGTGACATATCATTACAAGAATATATAATTGGGCAATTCACAAGGTGTCGTATTTGTCGTGTTTGTCGTGAAGTCATGATATTTCATGACAGTTGTAAAAATGTTGTTATTGTTTTGTGAAGAAAAATAACACATGACGATACAACTCTGCAACCTATGTTTATTCGGTGTTATGTGAGGTTAAGTGCTGAGATATAATAAATAATCGTAACAGGTGTTCACAGCCGTCGTGTTTTAACACAACTTTTGTTAGGAAAATATAACTTCACAACACCTTGTGAATTGCCCAAATAGGTTTGTCCCACAAGCTACTTGTAGAAAAACTCGGGCAAAGTTCAAACTGTGAGCGTATATCAAAGAAACTCGAAAACTTACTTGCGGAGCTCGTATATGTAACTCGAAGTGACTTCGAGAAGCTTGGGGAACAGACCTAATGAATGGAAGCTTTTGAAAATTTTAATTCACGGAAAAAGTGTGTAAAATTTCACTTCAGTTTTAAATTTTAGCTGTGTGCTAAGTTCAAAGTATTATGTTATTTAAGTAGGCCTATCAGTTTTTCGAATTCACCGAATTTTCAAAATTTTGAAATTATGTACTTAGTGTTAAATTTTTACTTTTTTTTTGTTATATTTTCGAATTTGTATTATTTTACACCGTTGAAAGTCACAGCAAGTTTAAATATTATGACAGGTTCAGAAAACAACGAAAATTCCAAAATTTTGAATTCTTATTTATAGGATAATTTCCAAAATTTAAAAAACTATCGAAATCTGGGAGATTCTAGAAATTTTGGTGAAATGAGAATTTTTTGAAATGTACAAATTTCTTGAGATTTTAGAAATGTTTATATTTTCCAAAATTTTGAGAATTTTATTTATCCTAAAATCCATCATAAATGTAAAAATGTGAAACATCACAAATTGTCGAAAAATTGTTATGTTCATGGTACTTGTGTGTAAAAAACAGAAAATTCTTAGAATTCTAAAACATATTAACATTTTTGAAAAATTCCAAAATTGTTCCACTTTTCAGAACTTTTTCAAAATTTAGTATCAATACAACAAAGTTTGAGAATTTAAAATTTTTTGAAAATTTTGAAAACATCAACGTCCAAAAATTTTTTTGAATCTTCGAGAATTACGAAAATTTTTTAAATTTTCAAAAACGACGAAATATGAAAATGTTTCAACATTCGAAAACTTTTATTTTCGTTTGACAAATTTTCTATATTCGACACCTTTACTTAGAAAAAATTTGTTAGAATTCCTACAATTCTCAAAATCTTTTAAAAATAAAAACTTTTTAAAAATCTAGTATTTACACAGGATAGTACGCCACCATTACCTTTGTTGAAGAGATTCTATAATGTTGAGTTAACTGAGACTGAATGCTGGTTTGATTCCATCGCTGAGACCGGACTCACACATTGTCAAATCTTCACCGATGGCTCCATAACTGACTCTGGGTCAAGGTATTGGGTCTTTTTCGAGGTTAATGGAGATAAGCTTCACCTTTCTGTCGGGGAATATGCTTCGGTCTTCCAGGCTGAGGTAATTGCAGTACTCAAAGCTATGGACTACGTGGTGGAACATAGGTGGAGGCGAAAGAGTTTACGTGAGTGCAGTGACAACCAAGCTGCACTTAAGGCATTGATCAGCCCTCTATTTAAGTACTTCCAAACTAGTTCGTCAACCACAAGTCTCGACTAAAATATGATGGCGAACATAACGAGGTGGTTTTACTCTGGGTGCCAGGTCACTATGGAGTACCTGGTTATCAGACATCTGATCATTTGGCCAGAGTTGGCTCAGACCAGGCATTCCTCGGTCCGCAAACAGTTTTAGCACTCCGACCTTCGGCAAACAAGTCCATTTGCCCATCTTTCCTTGAAGAAGGTGAAACACTTTTTGTGCTTCTTGCTTGCGTGGTTATTTCGTCATAAATTTTTGTAAACTGGTTCTTTTCTCTATTGTCAGTTTCTGAAAAGTTCGGCGTAGAAAGCTTAGCCGTTTTGATGTTTTAAGTTTTGTGGTTTAAAAATGTGATAAATATTTTTCGCCTCACTTTAAAACTCCGAGCAATAAAAATAAAAATGATGCCAATAACACAAATAAACTATTTTACATGTACTCCACGTGCAAAGTCATGAGTGAGCCGAACATTTTATGAGTTTATGGTGAAGCTAATGTAAATAACGCTAGCGCTCGCAGTGCTCTTAAAAATATAACTCTTCCGAGCGAGAGAGTATTTTGATGTATTTACGAGCTCTATTTTAAAAAACCTACAAGTGTGTAATCACATTATTTAATAAACAGAACACAAGAAAACATTTTACTTTTATTTTGGCCACTCTGAGTTTAGTTTTTGAATTCACCCGCGATGCAAATATACATTGTTAGATCTAATTTTCACATTGAATTGTTTTACGAGGTTTGGGAATATTTAGAAATGTATCAGCAGGGGGTCCACGGAAACCAGTAAATTTTTTAAAGGGGTCTACCAGAAAAAAAAGTTTGGGAACCTCTGGCTTAAGTCAAGAACGTTGTCACTTCACTATGGCGACCCCAAATTAAATTGTTTTTGATTAAAAGTCAACTGTTTCATAATGTTAGGGAATGGTATATTTTTACGTTACGGTTCTTATTATTTTTTCATTTCTATGAGTAGTTTTTTTATTATTTTTTCATTTGTATGAGCAGTTTTTTATTATTTTTTTTTTTTTCATTGCGTAATTTGTATACAAACTCTTCGTTGATAACATGATCACTTCGTTTGAAGAGATGTTGTAAACTCTTTTTTCACTTGAACTGTTCGGCTTTTGGATAAGTGGAAACATTTAGAAAAATTTTTCTAGTGAAGCTTTTCCAAACACTATTCGTTTGGAACCAATTATGTAAGTTTTCATTTAATTTCGATATTTTAAGTCTTTACTTTTAGATAGGTGATAATCCTATTGAAAATATTTCCAAATCAAGATTTCTAAAATACCTTTCGTTTAGTTCCCATATTGTCACATTTCATTTATTTTATCAATTTACTGAGTTAAATTTTCTAACAGGTGGGAACCCTCCTCAAACATATTTTCTGCTGTAAGTCTTCCTAAAACTTTTTAGTTTGATACCCTCATGGCTAAATTTCATTTATATAATTACTTCAACTAAATTATAATTTTCAAAAAGCTGGCGACCCTCAAAATTATTTCCAATAGTCATCTTTCTCAAACCTCTTTAAAATTATACCTTTATTGTAATGTGGTTTATTTTATCAATTAAATTTAGTAACATTTTCAAACAGGTGGCAACCCTGCACAAACATATTTTCGGCTGTAAGCCTTCTTAAAAATATAAAGTTTAATACCCACATTGCAATATTTATCTTATCAATTTAACTGAGCTAAATCTTTTAAATAGTTGGCAATTCTCAAAAATGTTTCCAGAAGTTTTCTCTCTTAGACCCCTTTAATATAATATCTATGTTGCAATATATCATTTATTTGGTGAATTATATTTAGATATTCGCACTGCAATATTTCATTTATTTCATCAAATTAATTGAGTTAAAATTGTCCAATAGGCGCTAACCCTCCCAAAAATATTTCCAACAGATATCTTTCTCAACCCTCTTAGTGTGATACACATATTCTAATATATACTTTATTTGATCAATTTAACATTGCAATATTTTATATATTTCATCAAACCATGCAATATTTCATTTATTTCATCAGTTTGACTGAGTTTAAATTTTGAAGTAGGTGGTAGCCCTCCTAAAAAATATTTCCAACAGTTATCTTTCTTAAGCTTCTTTAATTTGATATCCACATTATCATATTTCATTTATTTTATCAATTTAACTTAATTCAAATTTGTAAATAGGTGGCAACCCTCCCAAAAATGTCTCCAACAGTAATCGTGATTAAACCTCATTAATTTGCTACCCATAATGTAATATTTCATTTATTTTATCAATTTAATTGAATTTAAAATGTTCAAACAGTTGGCAACCCTCCAAACTTTTGCATTATAAATGATCCTGGTATTATATCGAACAATCCAAAAAAAAAATATCAATTCAGCCGTTCTCCAGTTTTTAGGCCTGCTACGAACGAACACAACATTTTGGTATACATAGATATAAGGTGGGAGGTGCCATGCCCTCTTTTCCAATACCGCCCATTTTTCTACATGAGTATGGAATTATTTTATATATCTATATACCAATTTCCGGTACTCTACCACAAATGTTTCAAGAGATATACAATATGAAAATTTTAGTTAGTATGGGGGTGCCACACCCCCTTTTCCGAATACGGGCAAACTTCACACAAACCATCGCATGAGAGCACAAATATGCCATACAAAATTTGGTTGAATTCGGTGAAGCCGTTCTCAATTTATGAGTTCACACCAAAAACGTGCACTTATTTTTATATATAAGATAGGGGTGCCACGCCCCTTATCCAAATTTGGGCAAGCTTCACATAAACCATCTGCATCATGGCCTGAATAAGCTATATAAATTTGGTTGAATTCGGTGAAGCCGTTCTCAAGTTATAAGCTAAAACACTTATTTTTATATATAAGATTAGAGGTGCCACGCCCCTTTTTCCGAATTTAGAAAAACTTCACATAAACTATTTGAATTATAGCCCGAATATTCCGTATAAATTTTGTTAATTTTGGTGAAGCCGATCTCAAGTTATAAGGCAACACCAAAAAAGTGCACTTATTTTTATATTTTAGTTAGTATGGGTGGCGCCACGCCTACTTTTCCGAATTCGGGCAAACTTCACATAAACCATCGGCATAATAGCTCGAATATGCCCCATAAATTTGGTTGAATTCGGTGAAGCCGTTTCCAAGTTATCAGGTCACGCCAAAAACGTGCACTTATTTTTAAATATAAGAAAGAACGTCCTATTTTTTTGAAAAGTGTTGCCGCCTCATCTATATATATAAAAATGAAATGACGGCGATGCCTGACCAAACGGTTGAACCGATTTCAATTCCGTAAAAAGCACATTTTTGGACCTTCTGTGTGGAAGGTTCTTTGATTTTAAAAAATTTGAAATTTTTTGTTGTTGTTGCCAAAAATGAAGAAAGCTGAGACGTCACGATTTTAAAATTTCATAGAGTTTTCCGTATATTGAATGTCACTAAACTACTAAGCGGCTCTACCGATTTCGTTCATATTTGGAGAATATTTCAGCTCCTTGAAGGGAAATATTTCGACCAAAAATTTAATCGCTAGATGGCGCTTGGGTAGGGATATTCATAAAAATTGCATTTACTTGCTGATTTGGCTCATATTTAGAAAACAATTTAGCCAATTTAAAAGAAATATTTGGACTTGAAACTTACACGATAGGTGGCCCTGTGGCCGAGACATCCCCAAAAATTATTTTACGCTAAGAGAGGGATATATCTACTATATATTTATGGTAAGTATGTATGTATAGTATGTATGTATGTAGCCTAAACGGACGGACAGAATTGAACAAAAAAATGTTGACATGACACCTGGGCCTATAATAGTGTAAAAAAGTGGGATTCGACAAGGGGGCGAGGCACCTCCCATAGGCGTGAAATTTTTAATCAGCCATAACTTCGAAACTATAAGTCACATGAACTCTAAATTTGGTATGCGGTCATATATATGGTAGGTGCTTACGGTAGAGTATATATAAATGACTTTGTAAAAGTGGGCTTGGCACATCCCATAGGTGTGAAATTTGTTATCAATCATAACTTCGGAACCATAAGTCACATGAACTTGAAATTTGGTATACAGTCATATATATGGTAGGTGCTTATAGTATGGTACAAATAAATAAGTTTGTAGAAGTGGGCGTGGCACATCCAATAGGCGTGGAATATTTTATAAGCTATAAATACGAAACTATAAGTCATATGAACTTGAAATTTGTTGTTCAGTCATACATATGGTAAGTGCTTATATTAGGGATGCCAATCCCGGTGTTTATGACGTCCCGGAAATCCCGGGATTTGCTTGCATTAGTCCCGGGATCCAGAAAACTTTGAAATATCGAATTGATAGTATGAATTTATTTATGAATTTTGAAGTATGATATTTGTAAAATGCCGTTTTAACTGCAATTAACAAAAGCTTGAAACTTTACTTTTAAGTTGCAGTCTGAGCCTTTTTTGAAGAAGATTTCAATGAATTTACTCATAGCGTCGCTAATGTAAATGAAACAGAGTTGTAAGGAAAAATTAGATAATTTTTTAGATCAATCTACTCAAAACTTCCTCAAATCGAAAAACGTGCTGGTAAAATAAGTTCAAATATTTTGTTATGGAGGAGATAGGGGTCATTATCTTCAAATGGATCATGTCTACCTTTTGGCAGCTCAGCCTAAAAGTGTTGATGCCGAAATATGTTTTTCATCAGTAGGTCTTGTATGTAAAAATGCAGGTCAAGCTTAGAAGACTCCGCTTTGAATGCTTTGCTGCTCTTATGAAAACATTTTAAGTGCAATAATAACAACACCGGAAAAAAGGGGTGTGTTTTTAACCAGACCCACCTACCAACATGTATTTCGACCCGCTGAATCCGATTCTGAGATCCGTTTGACCCGTACACCCTCAAAATTTCTAGTAAATTGCGAAAAAAAACGCAAAAAAATCTCAATTCGCCATTTCTTTAAGCCAAGCGTACACGGTAGAGAAATATCTCTAGAGTTTTACTGAAATAAAAATCTCCTCTCTCAATTAAGTTTACACAGTAGAGCAACTCTAGGAGATATTCACTCTTGCTAGAGACAAAATACAGAAATCTCAACTTTTCTCTACCACGTACTCTACAAGCTGTGTACACGGTAAACAATATTTACCTCTTGCCTAGAGTAAGTTTTCTATCTCGAATTGTTGTCAACGCTAGTTGTATGTATATGTATACATATGTATTTATTTCAAAGCCACGATGTAGAAAATATAGTTTGCACCATCAGCGGAGCGCTAACCCTTCGTCGATTTGCCATCATTCACCTATTTGCTGATGTCATAAAATACATTTTCGCAATATGAACAAGAATTGAACTTTCAAATTGTAATTAATTGGCGAAAAAATTTTACCTCAAAGTAGACAAATGTACCTAAAAATTTAACATGGCAACCTCTCCCCTTCGGTCCTATGAGTACTTTTGGACTCGCATCAAACAACCTTTAATATTTAAAATTCCCTTGAAGAGTTTCTCCGAGCAGTTCCAGCCAAACTACTATATATATGTAGGTATTCGAGCAAGTGGCCTGGCACTCTGACATAACAGCAGGTAACTCAAGAAACGACTGTTGCCAGAGTGCCAGACCACCTGCTCAAATGTTTTAACCAATAATTATTCTCCTTTGCAAAGGACGGAGGCTATTGGAAAAGCCATTGAAATGCCAATGAAAATAAGAGGATGATTCCCGGTACATTATTTGGCTACGTTTTAAATGTACTTAAAATGGTGTGCTTGTATCGAACATACGATTTAATGTCGTAGCCATTTCAAAATTTAACAATCTGTAATGAAGTTAATTGTCAAGACTTTACTATACGTCTCCGTAGAGCAAAAAGTCTATTTAGCTCGCTAAATAGAGCGTAGAGTTTTCGATCTAGCTTCGTTGAACTGTGTACACGACGAAAAATTCTCGCTAAATAACTCTCACATAGACTTTGTAGGGGAGTCTCTCGTAGAGCTCTATTGAGTGTTTACACGTCTCTAGCGTGATTTTTGTCTAAATCTCGCGTTTTTTCTCTACCGTGTACACTTAGCTTTATAGAGTAGAATAAACATATTTAGAGAAATTGTTTTTGTATATTTTTGTTTTTATATTAATCGTTACTTTCAAAAGTACTTTATTTAAATTATTATTTGTGATGTATACGTTCCTCAATCACATAGTTTTTTAAATACAATTAAAAAAATGTTTTACTTTAAAATTTGTCTGATTGAATAAATAAATATTGCTAGCGTAGAGTGCAAAGTTGCTAAGTCCCAATTTAAAAATTGTACAGGAGAGGAAAAAACTTCATATAGCCATTTTGTTCAAGTATTTCGCAAAACTTTCTATACAACATTTCGCCTGTTTAAAGCAAAGCAAAACTCCATACGAATCAGAGGGACATTTTTGGTCTTATCGAATTTTTGGAGCTTTTTTGGCCTTAGCAAATTTTCTTTTCATTGAATATAAACTAGAAAACATAAAACGAGGACCTTTACCCTTTTCGAAACGATGCAATATAAATTTATCTAGCCTCCTATATCAAAATAAGATTTTTTATTAAAAGTGAAGTTAGCAACTTTTCACTCTAAGCTAGCGATATATGAGTTTTACAATCAGTTTATCGTAAATTTTAAATAGTTTTATTTCATGGTATGTTTAAATGCTTTCAGATATTGAATTTTTACTCATATTCATAAAATTTATGACTCAATTTGGCATCCCTAGTATATATGAATGAGGTTGTAAAAGTGGGCGTGGCACATCCCACAGGAATATTTTATCAGCTATAACTCCGGAACTATAAGCCACATGAACTTGAAATTTGGTATGCAGACATAACTATGGTAGGTGCTTACAGTAAAGTATATATAAAGGGGTTTGTAAAAGGGGGCGTGGCACATCCCATAGGCGTGGAAATTTTTTTCAGCTATAATTTCACAACCATCAGTCACATGAAATTGAAATTAGGTATGCAGACATATCTGCGGTAGGTGCTTACAGTAGGCTATATACATGAGTTTGTAAAAAGGGGCGTGGCACATCCCATTAGCGTGGACCCTTTTATCAACTATAACTTGGGAACCATAGGTCCCAAGAACTTAAAATTAGGTGTTCAGGCATATCTACGGTAGGCGCTTTAAGTAAGGCATATATAACTGAGTAGAACATCCCATAGGCGTGGAAAATTCGGAATCATATGTCACTTGAAATTGAAACTTGGTACGCAGACGTATCTATAGTAGGTGCTTATAGTAGGCTATATATAAGTGAGTTTGTAAAAGGGGGAGCGGCACGTCACATGGACCTGGAATGTTTTATCAGCGATAACTCCGGAACTATAAGTCGCTTGAACTTGAAATTCCGTACGCACCCATTTTAATGGTAGGGTATATATAAATGAGTTTGGAAAAGAGTGCATTGCACATCCAACAGGAATGGAATTTTTTATCAGCTATAACTTCGGAACTATAAGCCCCACGAACTTGAAATTCAGTATGCAGATATATCAATGGTAGGTGCTTATATATAAATGGGTTTGTAAAAGGAGGCGTGGCACATCCCATAGGCGTGGAAAATTTTAACAGCCATAATTTCAAATCCATAAGTCAAATTAAATTGAAATTTGGTACGCAAACGTTTCTATGGTAGGTGCTTAAAGTACACTGAGGTAAATAATGCATAGTAAAAATTAATACCTTATATTTGATTATCGTTTAAAAATGTTCGAATTTAAAAATAATATTTTCATACAACATTTATTACACACGTATTTGACCGTTCACACCTGAGTATATATATGAGTGTACATACGCACCCCAAGCATGCAGAGCGCCACTCTGAGAGCGGTGACAACACACACATTCATACATAGTTACGGTGACCATAAATATGGATTCAAAATGAAGGACAATTTTTCAAAAATATGCCTACATATATTTACGTAGTATAAAAATATCAAAATAGTATTTATGATTCTAAATTCTTAGTACATTTTAAACTTTAAAAATTAATCACGTTTTCTTCATTCATATTAATATTTTTTTGCATGAATATTTATAAAAGTATAGTAACACATATTATAATTACAATAGCTTACACGAAAAGTGAAAATCTTTAAAATATTATTTTATAGGCAAATTTTTAGTCGTTCAAAACAATACCGTTCTTTTTTGTTTTTTTTTGGTACTTTTCGCAATTATTTGTCAAAAATCGACGTCATGAATCGACGTAAACGACGAGTTACAAAGTGCCCTTTACAAAAATATATAATTTGTGCAGGTTGCGCTCCATAGCATCTACATTTCTAATCTGATTTTCATTATCTTTGGCTCAAAGTTTACTGTAATGATATATCTTCGATATCGAATTTTTTAAATAATGAAAAAAAAAAAATGTATCACATGAAACTGCGTATTTGATTGAAAATCTCACTTTTTTCGCCTGTAGCACTAATAATTTTCATTGAAGTCGCCACAAGTTATATATTTTGGTAAGAGGCACATCAATACCCTTCGAGCTGTAAGTCGGTTACGTTAATTTGGAGATTTTTTCATGAGATATTGAAGAAAAGTACCAAAAAACACTTTTTTAAAAAATCCATCCATTGTCCGATAACTTTAAAATAACGAATTAAATGCAGGACACTTGGAAAAAATCAGTACATTTTCAGATTTTTCAGGTTTGAAAAACTACGCAGGACCGACCTTCGAAAAACAGTACGGTCCTGCAAAAAACAGAACGGATGGTCACCGTATACATAGTACATGTTTAGCCGTACAAATCGCGTGCTGTGGTGTTGATGGATATTCAACATTTGAAAGCAAATTCATATGCCTGTGTGTAGCTGAGTACGCAAAGATGCATGCCACAGTTTGTTGATATCCAGAGATGGTCAGGGTTCGAGTTCCACTGCAGGCAACATAACATGCAAGTTAAATATTTTTTTTTAGTTTTGGTCTTGATTATTCACTTCACGGATGCTTTTTCAGAACGAACGCGGTCATTTTAATATGCGCGTAATTGAATTGAATATTTACCAATATACAGTACTTTCGTTGACGTTTATATTAAGATCAATTACGTGTCTATTTGATTTTAATATTTTTTCCCCTCAGTGTAGGGTATCTTAATATACATATAAATATCCCGTGTCACTGTGTTCGTTTACTGTAATCTTCGAAACCGCTTAACCGATTTCAATGAAATTTTGTGGGTGTGTATTGTTGTTCCAACTTAAAAGATATAATAGTTGTGAACCCGAGAAAAAATATTTTCGTGCTTATCTAATATACTATATATAATAAATCGAACTCGAACGGCTCGACCGATCTTTTTGAAATTGTTTGTGTTATATATGGTAGGTATGAGAATTGGATGTAAAGCATATTTCATACCGCTAGGTGCAGGGGGCGTGGCACCTCCCATAAAAACAATTTTTCATACTGCATATCCCGGAAAATGTTCATGGAAGAGGTCTCGAACTTGGTATGGAGATATATGAAAGCAATCGCAAACTCATGGAGATAAATTGTGGTTATCGGAAAAGGAGGCGTGGCACTTTCCATACACATCGAATTTTTCATACTGCATATCTCTGAATGTGTTCATGAAAGAGTACTGGAACTTGGTATGTACAAGGTATATAAAACGCGTCTGGTCATGAAGAAAAGTTGGGGCTATTGGAAAAAGGGACGTGGCACTTCCCATGGTAAATTACTCGAAAATGGTATAGATATATATGAAATCAATCCCATGCTCTTAGAGAAAATTGGGGTTATTTGAAAGGGGACGTGGCGCCTTTCAAACGCACTGAAACTATTACGTATTTATCTTTGTATGCATGTACAGTTTTGCTAAGTTATTTAAGACAGCAAATATGCCTTCTCACAACCACTAAACCGTAATATTAGAAGACAAATGCGTCACTAAAATCATGAACGTGAACTCTTGGTGAAAATGTTAGACCGAAATGTTTCAATACACGGTTAAAAATTTCGGTTTTATTTTTAAACTTTTTGTACTAAATACATATATGACCAAACTAAATTCAGTTTCATATACAAACCTTCTAAATTTAAAAAAGAGGGCACATATGTTGGGTTTAGAATTTAAACAGTTCGGTTGAAACTTTAAACCCAAACATTTTCATAATTAAGAATAAATAATAAAAATTAAATTTCACGCTCCGTCTGATGGGGATTGAACCCGGACAGCTTTAGTAGCAACCAATTGTATCAAGCATCTTTGCACACTCAGCTACAACCACGCTATAAATGTGCTTTCATAAGTTGAGTTTAAATCAACACCACATTTCGCTGTGTGCAAACATTTTCTATTTCGGTTTAGATTTTAAACCAAATTTTCTATATATGAAACCTAGAAACTAGAATTAGAACATTTTGGTTTGATTTTTAAACCACGAACTTTTTGGACTAAAATTTAAGCCACAATATATTAAAAATTGCTTAAAACTATTGACTGGTTTAAAAAGTAGACTATAAAACGACGAATAGACGAAGTTCGCCGGGTCTGCTAGTCTATATATATAATACGCGAAGGGATTTTTTGTGCTGCATAAAAGATCTGTACCGATCGTCCGATTTTCAAAAATGAGATGTCACATTAAAGCGCTTGGTCTGTAGATGTGCAATAAGGTTTTACATTTTCGAAAGGAGTTGCCACCTTTTAAAAAATTAAGTTCAAAATAATACGCGAAGGCATTTTTTGTACCGCATAAAAGATTTGCACCGTTCGTTCGATTTTCGAAAACGAAGTGTCAAATTGAAGCGCTTGGCCTGTAGATGTGCAAACTAGTAAATTTTTATTTTTGGGAAGGGCATCAGATTTACACCGTTCTGTCGCTTTTCCAAATGAGACGTCAGATGAAAAATACTGACTTACAGACCTGTTTTGGGTTTTTAAAGGGTTGCCGCCTAATTAAAAATGCATTATCTGAATATGATAGTCAGTAAAATGTTACAATATGGGCATCAAGCGAAAGGGGTTTGAGACTAAATTAATATGTTGGTGTTTTAAATAGAGTTACCACCTATTAAACAAGTTTATAACTATGAATGGTAAGTAATGTATTAAGGACATTCAATATTGCTATCAAACGAGAGAAAGTTAGGTGAGCTTCTGCGATATTTATTTAAAAAGTTTATAACTATGAACGGCAAGTAATATATTAATATATCAATTATATATCAAACGAAAAGGAAAAGAAGTGATGTTTTACAAAGATATATTTGTTCGAGGATTGCCACTTAGTTAAGAATTTACTGAAAGTAAACGATAATTGATCATTAAAAATACTTATTTATATTAACATACATACATGTTTTTGGAAAAAATAAACAATGCATTTTTAGTTAGGCGGCAACCCTTTAAAAACCAAAACAGGTCTGTAAGTCAATATTTTTCATCTGACATCTCATTTGGAAACGCGACAGAGCGGTGTAAATCTGATGCTCTTCCCAAAAAAAAAATTGTGATAGGCGGCAACACTTTTCAAAAAAATAAGACCTTCTTTCTTGCAAATCTTTAGATCAAGCCCGTTTAAATTGCACCCTTTTTTAACCGACTTCCAAAAAAGGAGGAGGTTATCAGTTCGTCGGAATATTTTTATTTTTTTTTTTTTTTTTTATGTATGTTACCGCATAACTTTGGACCACGTCAACCGATTTCGATAATTCTTTTTGCATCGGAAAGGTAGTGTCTCAGAGGTGGTCCCATACTAATCTGGTTAAGATCCGATCAGCGGATCATGAGATATATATATATATATTTTTTTTTATATGGGAGTTGAAGTCGGTTTTTTTTTTGCTAAAACTAGTAATTTTTTTTTAATTGCGCGAACGATGTAAGTCTTATAATCTTAGAAGCAGGTGACAGCCCACAGTGGTTTGGATAGCAGATCTAGCTGGACGAAAGTCAAAATTTGTTTGTTTTTAAAATACTTAATGGTACTTGGAATACATTCCGGACAGTACATTCAAATAGAAATTGCATTTATTAAAGCATTAACATATGAAAACAAACAAAAAACAGTGTTAAAACAGAAAAATACTTGCAGTTATAAAAACTTTGGTTATATAAGAGTTGAAAAAAGTAGTACCTCGCGAATTTTCCGCTTTCTGAAATTACAAAATTATACAACAGGCAGGCAAATCTTTAAGCGCTGTTATAAAATTTTTTCTGAAATTTATTTGTGTTTCTTGCTGTGATCTTAAATTTTAGTCATGGTAAGTAAAATCTTAAGAAGTGAGTTGTTTGACATTTGGAGAAGTGTTGCTGAAACTTCTAAAAGACAACAGGGTGTCCGTGATTATGTGATTAGTAAATTGAAAGAAATATCTGATGAAAATGCTCGTTCCGAAGTAAATAAAGTAAATGACCTTAGATTCGTAATCAGCAACCGAGAAAACCCCCCGGTACCCAATTACATAGAAATCTACCAATCTTTTTTTTAAATTTTCGTCCGCCATATTGGATCCGCCATTTTGAATTTTTGGTAAATGCCTTTAGATATGTAATCAGCGACCCAGAAAACCCCCAGATACCCAGTTTCATAGAAATCTACCGATTTTTTTTTATTTTCGTCCGCCATATTGGATCCGCCATTTTGAATTTTTGATAAGTGACTTCAGATTCGTAATCAGTGACTCAAAAATACCCTAGGTAAGAAGTGGTGTAAAGATCCATCAACGAGTATTTGTTTAAATAGTTTCGTCCAGCTAGATTTGCGATCCGGCAACCCTATTCAAAAAAGTCATGCGTTGTGGTATATACATCTGGGGGCTAGGCCCTTTAATTTGGCACCTTAGTTTTGAAAGTCGAATAATCGGTGCAGATCTGATGCCGTTAACAAAAACTCCGTTCATGTATTGCTTGTATACACATGTAAAGGGTGTTTTTTTTAGACATGTGGTTTTCAAGAAGAAATAAAACGCTTATAGTTTAATGCTATGGACAAGAATTTGGCTTTATTATAAGAGTAAGGGTTCGTCATTATGTTTTAAAAATGATTTCGGGCAAGTGACCGCCACGGCTGGCTCGAATAAATTCCAGCCGAGAGCCCCAATTTTCGACCACTTTTCGCAGAAATTAGGGCCGTATGTCAGCAATAACGCGCCGAGTATGCTCTTCCAAGTCGTCAATCGTCCAGGGCCTATCTGCGTAGACAAGCGACTTCACATAACCCCACAAAAAATAGTCCAGCGGTGTTAATTCGTCTGATCTTGGAGGCCACGCCACAGGCCAACGACGTGAGATAACCAAAAGTTTCCTTCACTAAATTGATTGTTTCGTTGGCTGCATGGCATGTAGCGCCGTCTTGTTGGAACCAAAGGTCGTCGGGTCTTCTTCGACCCTGTGCTCCACAGCAGTAATAGCATCTTCGGTGAGCACTGTACGGCCTCTCTGAGAATGCGCTTCATCCACTAGTGTAAAGGTGGCGCGAAACCGATCCATGGTTGCTCGAATCACCGACCCTTCTGGATGATTATGTCGACCGAATATTGGACGCAGCGCGCGATAAGTCTGTTCATTATGAAATGGCAAACCAAACTAAGTATAAATTAAGTAACAGCTGTCCAAAAGACCAACTCCGAAAAAAGTATTGCCTCAGTGAAAACCGTAGGTCTAAAAAAAAACACCCCTTATATAGATTTGAACTAACCCTGGTATTTGGGTATAGGGGTTATTGAAATCCATGTAGGAGCTTCAAGACTATCGCATTCGAATATACACATAAATATTTGACTCAAATTAAGAATGAGTAAGGAACTTTTATCATACAAGTTGTATGTACGTATTCCCAAATGATTTTGAAAAAAGTGTCCTTTATTTTACGTTGGTTAATATGGTCTCCGTATATAAACATCTGGAGGCTAGGCCCTTTAATTTGGCACTGAAAATCGAATAATCGGTGCAGATCTGATGCCGTTAAAAAAACTCCCTTCATGGAATGCTTGTATACATATGTATATAGACTTGAACTAACCCTGGTATTTACTCAAACGAAAGCGCTAGTGAAAGAGTGGAGAGTATCCAATGAACCCTCCATGTCAGATCATAGAATAATAAGGTTTGACATTGAAGCAACCCCTCCTATACATAGAGTTTTAAGAAATCCCAGGAAGACAGACTGGGAGAAGTTCAAAGACAACCTGAGGTTGAATGTAGCACAACCTGGGCTAGGTCAGAAGATCAGGAACGAAAAATAACTTGAATTCGCTACAAAGCGCTTCAATGAATGACCAATTGACGCATATGAAGACAGTTGTCCTATAAGTAAGGTACGTTCCTCCAGGGATGTACCCTTGTGGGACAACTACTTAAGTAAACTCAGAACCAAAGTCCGGAAACTGTTCAATCGAGCAAAACGAACCGAGGAGTGGTCAGAATACAGAAACACCTTAACTCTGTACAACAAAGAAATAAGGGAATCTAAGCGTTTAAGCTTTAGGAACTTCTGTGAAAGCATAGAAGATACTACGGAAATAACAAGACTCTATAAGGTAATGGCAAAAACGAACTGTATTTAAGAGTGATGGGAGTTTCACTTGCAGCGAGGAGAAGAAGATCAAACTTCTCATAGATACTCACTTCCCAGGATCTACATCTTATTCCGAAACAGATCGGACTGAGCAGTGCAGTAAAATAAGCAGAGGAAACTGGTTAGTGGCTAAGGAAGTATGCTCCGGGCCCCGGCTCAGGTGGGCGGTAAATACCTTCAAACCACTGAAGTCACCGGGAGCGGATGGAATTTTCCCTGGC
The DNA here is from genome assembly GCF_013731165.1 of Rhagoletis pomonella. Lineage (NCBI taxonomy): Eukaryota > Metazoa > Arthropoda > Insecta > Diptera > Tephritidae > Rhagoletis > Rhagoletis pomonella. The sequence goes on along the minus strand of NW_023458559.1, from coordinate 3,530,085 downwards.
ATCCTACAGCAGGGCTTAGAATGCGTGATTGAACCGCTATTAAAAATAATTAGAAGCAGCATAGCATTGGGTTATATACCAGATGCGTGGAGAAGAGCGAAGGTTGTTTTCATCCCGAAGGTTGAAAAGATGGACCCACTTCATCCAAAATCCTTCAGGCCGATCTGCCTGACCTCATTTGTACTAAAAGCTTTAGAAAAGGTAGTAGATAACTATGTAAGGACTACGGTCTTATTGAACTATCCGCTGAATTCGCGCCAGCATGCATATATGGCGGGCCGCTCTACTGAAACCGCCCTATACGCGCTGACATGCGCACTTCAAGATAGCTTAGAAAATAAGGAGACTGCTATATGCGCTTTTCTGGACATCGAGGGGGCGTTTGACAACACCTCGCATGCTGCAATAAACAGTGCTTTGATTTGCAGGGGTGTAAACAATACCCTCGTAGCCTGGATTAATTGCATGCTCCGCACCAGAAATACAAACCTGTACGAATACTACAGTTGTTGCCGGAACAACAAGGGCCTGTCCACAGGGTGGAGTGTTATCTCCACTACTATGGAATATAGTCGTCGACGAACTGCTCCAAGAGCTAACAGATACTGGACTAACCTGCCAGGGGTACGCCGACGACATTGTAATATTATGCAGGGGGAAATTCGAAAACACCCTGTGTGATAGAATCCAGCTAGGGCTGAACGTAACAAAAAAATGGTATGCCAAAGTGGGGCTGAATGTAAATCCAGCAAAAACCACTATAATACCATTCTCAAGGAAATACAAACTTGATAGTCTAAAAGCGATAAGGCTAGATGGAACCAACATCATGTACCAAAAACAGGTTAAATTCCTAGGAGTAATACTAGACCAAAAACTACTCTGGAAAGCACACGTAGAAGAAACTGCGAAGAAAGCTGTAAGATCATTTATGACGTGTAGGTCCATGGCAGGTAAGAGTTGGGCTGCACACCAAAGATACTGAGATGGATCTACACGACAATAGTACGACCCATGATAACCTATGGAGCCATCGTTTGGGCCGATAGAACTTCAAAACTTGGAGCAATCAAAGTGCTCTCCAAGATACAAAGGCTGGCATGCGTATGCATAACGGGAGCCATGTGAACCTGTCCAACCGCATCCTTGGAGGTTCTTTTAGATCTTACCCCTCTTCATATTTACATACAGACTCAGGCGAAAAGAGCTTTACTACGGATGACTGGTACCAATATCGGGGCAGCAGGGTGTCTTGGTCGTGGGAAGTTAGATATTCTTACGAATAAGTTCCCTGAAATTGCAATACCGAGGGATACCATGCATCCGAGGTTCAGCTTTACAAAGAGGTTTAAGACTGAACTGAGTAATAAGAAGAGCTGGGCAGGCATATCCGAGACATATCGGATAAATCAAAACATGATTACCTGGTACACTGATGGCTCATTGACCGACGAGGGTACCGGGGTAGGGGTAGTTGGACCGAGGATAAGATACTCGGAACCCATGGGGAAACATATGTCTATTTTCCAGGCTGAAACATACGCCGTAGAAAGATGCGCGGACTTTAATATCAAGCGAAACTACCAGAATCAGAACATCGCGATCTTGACTGACAGCCAAGCGGCTATCAAGGTCCTCAGATCTCACCAGGTAACATCTAAACTGGTGATGGAGTGCCTCGACAAGCTGAATACTCTTGGTCTGACCAATCGGGTTTGGGTTCTCTGGATTCCGGGACATATTGGTATTAAAGGAAACGAGATTGCCGATAAAAAGGGGCACTCTCTAAACTAGTTCGGCTAGAGGAAGAAGCTCAGAGGAATCACTACTGGGATAATCTACCAGGTCTAGAGCAGTCCAAAGCACTTTTAGGAACATATAACCTAAAACCCTTCAAGGAATGTATGAGCTTATCAAAGAATAACTTAAGAATTGTTACAGGAATCCTGACAGGACACTGCAGGCTGAACTATCACCTGACTAAACTAGGAATTTACTCGAATGAGCGATGCAGATTTTGCAGGATGGAAAACGAGACTGCACAGCACATCTTAGAAGAATGTCCTGCACTGATGCATAAACGCAAAAGGCACCTGGGTGAACATCTGATAACCAAAGGCGAAGTGAAATCCGTAGACTTAGGTTCTATACTAAAGTTTCTCTCGGATACTGGATTAATAGACACACTATAATCCATGAAGGGTGTACAATAGATCTTAAGGTCGCAGTGCTCTATCCCCAACAATAATAATAATAATAATAACCCTGGTATTTGGGTATAGGGGTTGCTCAAAAAAATAAAAGGCAAATTTTAAATTTTATTTTTACCTTAAAAAAATAAAAAGCAGAAATAATCGGTATTATTTGCTCAAAATGATAAAAGTCATATTTTTAAAAGTCATGGAGGAATCAGAATCTACAATGAGAGACGAGTCTAATATTACCTTTGAAAAAGCTATAACATAATTTTTTCACTATGCCTTTTTGATATCAAAAATTTTGAAATAACTTTTATTTTCAGTCTCTGCTTTGATCATTAAAAGCGCTCCTAAAATATCGCGCGGAAACCGAATTCGTTCCGGCTCACAGGCGAACGTTAGTATTCTAGGGTTGACGCACAACAATTTTCACGTAAACCGACAAGACCGGCTGACTTCCAAAACGTATCAATACAATGTTTGGAAACTGTTATACTGCGGTATTCAAACTGTTTGTATATGCAGAGTTGCGTCACATTGCAACCATATACATTGCATATTTTAAATATTCAATATAGCAATGAACAATTTTTCTGAATTTTCCATTTCTAAAACACCAATGCTAACCAATAACAAACGAAGCATCAACTTTGTTTCTGATGCGCTGATTGCTCCAGCGATGCGGTTCGATAACTTTTCGGCTGCGTTTTGGAACAGTATACATTGTCAATATTTTGTAGTTCGACGTTATGGAACCTTATACTTTGTACGTATGCAAAGCAATTGACGTTTTGGAAGTCAGCCACCGCTTCAAGACGGTCTTCAAAATACGATGTCCACAGCACAGATAATAGCACTTATTGCTCCAAATAAAATATTTTTGTAGTAATATAAAATATTTCGCACGCATTAATAATTTTTTCCGTACGTGTGGCAATTATTAATAAACTTTTTCTGCGAGATAAGTAACACAAATTTTTTCTTTAATTTTCTCTTCGAAATACGACCACCACGCCAAATTAACGGACACTACTTTGTAACGGACGCAAGTAAGCAAGAAAGGTGAAATTCTATTTGCATGCCGTTGAATTAAAATCAGGACTATTACAGTTATTTACCGATATTTTTAAAAACATGTAAAGACCGTCTATAGACGGCCTTATCGGTTAAAGGGCTAAGTTAAAATTTGTCAGCCCCAAATAAGACGAAAGTTAGTTGCATCTTTTTTTTACAGATGCCTAGTCCACTGAAAGTGATATGAAAAAGCTGTACCTAACTGTAGTGTCGACTTTATTTTAACTATGAATGTGCCCCATTATTTACATATAATACGAGTATAGCAGTGAAAAATTATAATACACAGTTTTTCTCAATATAAATAACTTTTCCACAAAAACAACTTTGAAGTTAACACGTGCAGTGCAATCAATGCATTTGTACGTTTTTTGTCAATGTATCCACCTTTGAAGTGGATTTGTGAGAAAACTGACGCAGCTATAAAACTGCAGTTTGTTGCATTGACAATAGTGTACCTATTAAATACCATTAGAATCGTTAAAAATTTAAAAACCGATTTTCTTCGTTTTTAATGCCGACATCAAATCACCAAATAGTGTGCATTTGCGTTTTTTGGTCAATGTGTCCATCTTTAAAGTGAATTTGGGGAAAAACTAAGGCAGCTAGAAAACTGCGAAAATTTGAATTTTTTGCCTTTCTTTGACTTACCTACCAGTATTCTGGAAAAACTAAAAAGTGGTGCTTCCGTTAAAGTGATGTGTGATGAGTTTAAAATAAACAAATTAACTGTTATCAGAATTAGTCAAAATGAAAGCAAAAGTAAAGATAAAAAAGGACTTGAGAAACGGCAAACTTTAAAACAACGTGAGTACCCAAAAAGGATTTACACAACTGGTTTTGTTTTAAGAGAAAGTGCATTGTTCATATCTGTCCAATTTGTGAAAGCTTAAGTCCGCAAGTTACATAAAAATAATCAACTGAATCTTTTGCCAGACAAGACAACATTGCTGATGGGTATAGACCATGCCTCGCTTGAGCAAATGCATCTGGGACGCACAAAGTTGTTGTTCTTCTTCTTATTTGGCGCTATAACCGCCTACGCGATTTTGGCCGAGTCCAAAACAGTACACAAGTCGTTTCTCTTCTGTGCAAACTGACGCTCATTTGGATATTCCAAGTGAAGCCAAGTCCTTCTCCACTGGGTCCTTCTATCCCAGTGGGCCTTCCTCTTCCACCATCGCGACCCGCGTTGAATACTTTTAGAGCTGGAGCATTTCTGTCCATTCGTATGACATGACCAAGCCAGTGTAGCCGTTGTATTTTGATTCGCTGCACTAGGGGTATTCTCGAAGTCTTACACGATGCAAGGATTGCACGAAATGCAAAAATACTATTCCATAGCATGCATAGGTAGCAAGCAGCGAAATTCTGTATTAAATACAATAACAAGATACAGCAAAAAAGGAGTGAGCGAAATGAGAGGAATGAGAGAAATATGTAGCAATTCCAACAACAAAACACCTAGCACAGGATCGCATTTATTTTGCTATGCTTTTTTGCAAAATATATACACGGGTTTCGACGTTGCATATTTTGCAGCGATAGGAAATGGTAATTCCCATATATTTTATTGTGTGTTTGCAAGTGATGCAATCTATGCAATCCGTGCGACGTTCAACGGCTTTGCAAGATTTGGAGAATACCCCTAATATGTCCATGTCATTGTAAACGTCATACAGCTCACGTTCCATTATCAGCGGTACTTTCTGTCGCCAATACGAAAAGGCCCATAAAGCTTTCGCATAATTTTTCTTTCCATGAGCCACCTCATCAGATGTTTTCATTGTCCATGCATCCGCGTCATAAACCAGCACAGGCATGATGAGTGACTTATAGAGTACGATTTTTGTACGGCTAGAGCAGGCTTTCCCAAAATAGGGTGCCGCTATGCGTATGCCTGTGGTGCCGCTAGTGGCTAGAGTATACTGGTGCGTGCAAATTCTTTAAACTTTCCATACGCAACGCAAGCGGTTTGATCAAACTTCAACATGGCGGTCAGAAAATGAAAAATGTTTTATTCTTATTAAAATTACCTTCAGCGGCTCATCAAACCCCATACACAACACTAATGGCTTGCAGCAAAGGGCTATTTCGCTCGGTTTATCAAGCCGCTTGTGTGGTGTATTTCGCTCTTAAGCGTAGTTCCGCAGTACGTTTTGTCAACGAAAAATTGAATTAGAAAATTTTCAGAAAAATAGCCGAAAACGTACCCTTTTCACAACCATTTTCGGAACTTTTGTAGACCTAATCCGCGTTTCATCCACGTTTCTTCCTGTTTTCGGATTAGTTTCCGGATTTTTTGTTGGCTGGGCTGTTCTCGTAACAAGCGCAGCAGCTTCGCGCACGTGTATATGTTACTTATTCTTTGGAACTTCCATGGACGTCGCCAGCATCGAATTTAGGGGGGAGGGGGGCTGACATATAAAAAGATCCCTCAAAAATTTTGTTTCGAAATTTTAATGTAGTTGATTGATTTATCCTTATCAATATATATGTGTAAACTAAATGGTTCCATTTGAAAATACAATCTTAACTAATAGCCAAATATAAATTTATTTTAGTAACTAGAGTGGAGTACTACACTTCAGAGTTGTGAAAAATGCATTAATTTTTTACTGCATTAACGGTATTTAAAGCAATAATGTTAATGTAAAAAATTAATGCATTAATTTATGAACTTTAATGCAAATGAATATTTCATTGCATTAATTCTGGAAAATGAAATGCTAATGAAATTTTTTTTCATTAAATTATCCAAGCTAATGCCAATGAAAAAATTTTAATGCAGTAAAATGTTTAATACTTTTGCTAGTTTGCATTATTAAAAACCATTACTTTTTTTCTAGTAAAATATAAATAACCTCTTTTGGAAGGACTTGGAATAATTACTAATAGCTTTTTCAGCTTCATTATATTATGTGTATTTGAAGAAAAATTCTTCTAAACATTTTTAAATGTTTAATTAAAATTAATTTTGCCGAACATACTAAGCTGTCTTACACATCTGGTAAACCATTGTTTCACCACTTCCTCCTTCCCCTCTGCTCTGAAAGTTGCAATTATTACCCCTCTGGCCAAAAAACCAGGTGCTTCCGAGCCTGCGGATTTCAGACCCATAAGTATTTTAACAGGGTTATCAAAGATATTTGAGTCGCTTATGGCAAAACAAATAAATGACTTTATCGAGGTAAATAATCTACTCAGCCCGCTTCAATCAGGTTTTAGAGCTGGCCATTCTTGCTCGACTGCAGTCACTAAAGTACTGGACGATATCCGGCAGGAGTTTGATCAAGGTCACTTAACGTTTCTATGTCTTTTAGATTTTTCCAAAGCGTTTGACTCTGTCAACCACAGCCTCCTGTGTAGAAAATTAACTACCTTTTTTGGATTTGGTGAAAGTGCAGTAAAGCTTCTGAACAGTTATCTGTGTAACAGAAAACAGAAAGTTGAAATCGACAACAACTTCTCTGAAATGGCGCTCACATGCTCCGGAGTACCTCAAGGCTCTGTGCTAGGTCCCCTTCTTTTCAGCATTTTTATCAATGACATTTTCAAATCATGCTCACACGTTCGCCTACACGCCTACGCCGATGACGTTCAACTATATATATCTAACCATATCAGCATGGTCCAAGACACAACACTTAGGCTTAATGAGGACCTGCGCGCGATTCTTGAGTGGTCTGTTGGAAACCTTCTCAGCCTCAACGCTCTAAAATCTTATGTACTCCCTATTTGCAAAGATAAAATACAAGTTTCTGATATTCCTCACCTTTATATTGGTTCTACAAAGCTTCAATTAGTCAGCAAAGTGAGAAACTTGGGTTTTATTATTAATTCTAAGATGACTTGTGAGGACCACGTCAATGAAGTTGTGAGTAAAATATACTACACCCTGCGATGCCTGAGAGTATCCTCGCCTTTCGTACCTTCAGGCACGAAAAAGAAGCTGGTTCTGAGCACAATTGTTCCTCTTATTACTTACTTCGAAGTAGTGTACAGCAAATTGGACTTTCACTCCCTGCACAAACTCGATGTTGCATTAAACCATGCCACTAGGTATGTATATGGCTTGAAGAAATTTGACCATATATCTACTTTTAGGAACTCAATACTTGGCTGTGACCTAACAAACTATATAAAAGCTCGTAATTGTATTTTTATGTTTAAATTGCTTGTTTACAAAAAGCCGGAATATCTATATGAAAAGCTTAAGTTTTCCAAAAGCTCACGCTCCTTTAATTTGATATTGCCGAAATTTAACTACTTAAGCTCTTCAAGGCTTTTTTTTGTTAATGGTGTTAGACTTTGGAACTCCCTTCCACTGTCTCTAAAGAACTCACTGCGGGAAAGTAATGTAAAACAATGTATCTTTGAATATTTTTCCAGTTAAGTCGCATAATAAGGTGGTCATAAATTTTTTATTTTATAAATTTTTTATTTTAATTTTTTTTATAAATTTTTTATTTTTTTATTTTTCTATTTGGCTTTTCTAAGTTAATATTTACATATGCATACATAGCTATATTTATATAATTGTAATTTTTATTTTATTTTAATACATATTTTTGTAATCCGTTATTTGTATTGCGCAATAAAAGTTTAATTCTTAATGCGCTAATCTACTTAAATAAACAAAAAAATAAAATAAAATAAATTGAAAATGAAAGCCAATGTGCATGCAACGCAGAGTGCTTTTGTAGATTTTTATGTTGATTGTTGATGCATTCCGATTACATATATTAAGTATGAGCCAAAAACGGACAGATAGCCAGTTTAGCAGCGCATGTACACAACTAAGGACCTACTCTGATCTAAATCAATCAATAAGCCGTTTTTTAGTTCCATTTGACAATGTGATTTTACCTAATTAACGACAAATGCCATTGGACTTGACATAGTGAAATTAATGATTCTGTCAATTTTGAGTTCCAGATTCTATTTATTATAAAACACTATTGCTTGGTAAGATAAAGCTATCAACATATTTGAGTTCCTGGGTAAAAACTACTCCTATAAACCTGGTGATTTTTTCAAAATAACCCGAAATAGCCAAAAACTTGTATGCATCGTAATATAAATAAATATTTTATAAGCAATTGTCGTCTACTTTCAGTAAATTTTTAACTAAGTGGCAACCTTCGAAAGATTCCTACTTCTATATGTAAATAACCTATATATAAATTTTTTATTTTTCCAAAAACTTGTATGTATCGTAATATAAATAAATATTTAATGATCAATTATCGTTTACTTTCAGTAAATTTTTAACTAAGTGGCAACCCTCGAACAAATATATCTTGGTAAAGTATCACTTCTTTTCCTTTTCGTTTGATATATATAGTTGTATATCATTAATAAATTACTTGCCGTTCATAGTTATAAACCTTTTAAATAAATATCGCAGAGGCTCACCTAATTTCCTTTCGTTTGATACCTATATTAGATATCTTTAAACATTATTTCAATACGTGCACCATTTTTTAATTAGGTGGTAACTACATATGTATATTAAAAACACGATCCTAATAATTTAGTTTAAAATCTTTTCGTCTGAAGCCCACTTTGTAACATTTTAATTAACTAGAATATTTCAATCAATAAATTAGAAACTTTATGACAACCATCGAAACTTCGCATACAATTACACAAAAGTCCTCTTAACCAGCTTTCGTTTGATAGCAATATCGAATGTCCTTAACACATTCATTACCATTCATAGTTATAGTTTGTTTAATAAGTGGTAACTCTATTAAAAACACCAACATATTAATTTAGTCTCAAACCCCTTTCGCTTGATGCCCACATTGTGACATTTTACTGACAATGCATTTTTAATTAGGCGGCAACTCTTTAAAAACCAAAACAGGTCTGTAAGTCAGTATTTTTCATCTGTCGTCTCATTTGGAAACGTGACAGAACGGTGTAAATCTGATGCTCTTCCCAAAAATAAAAATTTATTATTCATCTTATGCTTTATATATTCATAGTACTATGAAAAACACTTTTCAAAATAATAAGACGTTTTTTCTTGCAAATCTTTAGATCAAGCCCGTTTACATGGTACCTTATTTTTTAAATTGCGCGAACGGTGTACGTCTTATTATTTTAGAAACAGGTGGTAACCCTATTAAAAGAACTGAAACCTTCTTGCACATCTACAGGCCCAGCCCTTCTATTTGTAACCTCTTCTATTTTAATACAACGAACGGTTTAGGTCTTCTATTTTAGAAGCAGGAGGCAACCCTATTCAAAAAACTGAGACCTTCTTGCACATCTACAGGCATAGCTCTTTCATTTGGCTACTCTTCTGTTCAAATACATCGAACGGTGCAGATTTTATAACTTTAAAAAAGGTGGCAGCCCTATGCCTTGTGGTACATCTAGTACATTTGGTACATTTGGCACTGTGGGGAAGTTAAAGGTACATATATTTTTAAAAATAATTATGTATATAATTTATTTTAATCTTTAATAAAATAACGTTCCATGTTCTACAGCAAGAAGAAAATTTCTGAAGTACGAAAATTTTATTTTTGAGTTACATAAATTGAAAAAGAAATTAATTCAATAATTTCAAAAATAACAAAGTACAAAAATGAACAAAGTACAATAGTAAATAGTATTAACACTACAATAGAACTTAATTCAATAATTTCAAAAATAACAAAGTACAAAAATGAACAAAGTACAATAGTAAATAGTATTAACACTACAGGCACCTCAGTTTTGAAAATCGAATAATTAGTGCAGATCTGATGCCGTTAACAAAAACTCCCTTCATGTATTGTATGTATACATACATATCGTCGTTTAAAGTACAAAACCGCGTATGGTCATTCTGCAAACCCGCGTAACTAACATTGGCTGCCAAAAATTGGATTTGCTCACATAAGCT
>NW_023458559.1:3500952-3514912 GCF_013731165.1 Rhagoletis pomonella | reverse complement strand
AAATGACTTATTACAATATAGGTATCAAATTAAAGAGGTTTAAAAAAGATTACAGCTGGAAATATTTTTGAGGGGGGTTGCCATCTATTTGAAAATTTTAGCTCAGTCAAATTGTTAAAAGAAATGAAATATTGCAATGTGGGTATTAAACTTTAGATCTTTTTTTGAGGAGGGTTGTTACCTGTTTGAAAATTTAACTTAATTTAATTGATAAAATAAATGACTTATTACAATATAGGAATCAAATTAAAGAGGTTTAAAAAACATGACTGTTGGAAATATTTTTGAGGGGGTTGCCACCTGTTTGAGAATTTAACTCAATTAAATTGATAAAATAAATGAAATATTACAATATGGGTACCAAACGAAAGGTATTTGAGAAATCTTGATTTGCAAATATTCTAATAGGGTTGTGCAATATGTAAAATTAACTGAAAATATTGAAATTAACTGAAGTATTATAACTGGTTCGAAACGGAAAGTGATTGGGGAAGCTTTACTAGAGAGTTTTTTTTAAGTTTCCACTTATCCAAATCCGGACAGTTTAAAAAAAGAGAGAGTTTACGATATCCTATCAAACAAAGTGATAAGTTGATATACAAATTACGCAATGAAAAAAACTTAATAAAAAGTTACGGATACAAATGCAGAAATGATAAAAAGCGAAACGAAAACATAAAAATATGCCATGAAATGAAATAATGAAAACTTAATTTTGTTATAACCGTTCCTTTACATTATAAAACAGTTAAATTTGAATCATAAAAAATTTCGTTCGGTTGCCATAGCGCCATACGTCAAAATATAGTGGAGCGGCGAGCGAAGCGAAGAGCTGTCATCGAGCAAAGCTTCAATTAAAACAGTGTATGTACGCTTTGCTCTTCACTATACGGTCTCCCAATGAAACATATGCGTTTGAAATCGATGATTTGCTCGATGCGAGTAAAGAAATTTTGAATAACATCAGATAATATTATTATGATTATGATTACTATTACTATTGTGAACTCCTGTTATATGCCCAAACAACATTTCCAAATTAAAGCGAATTCAGAAGGAAATTTACGATCGCATGACGCAAGATAATAAGAGCTACAGAACTGAACCACTCAGGAACAATTTTTTACAAGGGCGTGTAATTTCTGGCGTATGCCAATGACATCGATATCATCGGTAACAAAAACCTCGGAGTCTGTCCTGCCTTTTCCAAGTTGGATAAAGAAGCAAAGCGATTGGGTTTGGTGATCAACGAAGACAAGACGAAGTATCTCCTGTCATCAAACAAAGAGTCAGAGCAGTCCCGCCTTGACACCCACATTACTGCTGCCAGTTGTAATATCGAGAAAGTAGAGAATATCGTTTACTTGGGAACCAGCATTATAAGGGTGGGTAACTCTGTAAATTTTCGTGTGCTGACTCAGTAACTCCAACTCACTTTAATGAGTCAGCACAGTGAGCTGGCACAAGTGTGCTATCGCACAATTGGTATGTACATCGAAATTATTGATGATGTTAGTAATCGAAATCGATTTAGAAAAGGTTATCCTTAGCTTCTGTTCGTAGCTGGCCGGAAAAATTTTACAAAGCTGATTTCAACTGGTGAGTTCATTTGCAAAATAATTCCCTACTTAGTTTTGCTTGAGAGTTGTCACATAAGAATCTGTTAAATGGGCTATGCATGTAAGAGGTTACCCAACGCACAGCACTTCACATGTAGAATTCTGTTTGGTTTTGATTTTTACGTAAAAATGGTATAGCAGTGCAAGTATGCATAACTTGGCTATTCGCCTTGCTTCTTTTTAAATTTGGTAGTCGTATATTCAATTGATGGTTAGTCTAGTTATGCCATCTATTATGGTACTCTTTGGAAGATCGTATTGTGTGAATGTGTGAGCTCATCAATTGAGTTACCACATCGACACAGTTCTAAACAATGCAAGCCGCACCGAGCTATGCAAGTGTCAGCACATCAACTGAGTTACCATATCGACTCTGTAGCACACTGAGCTATACATTGTCAGCACATAAACTGAGTTACTGAGTTACAAATTTTTTCAGAGGTGAGTCTGAGCGTGCGGCACAGTTCTAAGAGTCAGCACAGTAACTCAGCACAGTGCTGAGTTACCCACCTCTACAGCATTAACACCGATACTAATGTCAGTATGGAAATCCAATGCAGAATCACTCTAGCCAACAAATGCAACTTTGGATTGAATAGGCAATTCGGGGGTAAAGTTCTCTCTCGACGTACAAAAACCACACTCTATAAGTCACTCATCATGCCCGAGCTGTTAAATGGCGCAGAAGCTTAGACAATGATAACATTCGATGAGATGGCTCTTGAAGTATTGCAGAGAAAGATCTTAGGGAAGATTTATAGGCCTCTCCGCGTTAGCGACGGGGGTACCGCAGAAGAAGGAACGATGAGTTGTATGAGCTTTGCAACGAAATGGACGTAGTGTAGCGAATGTAAATACAGGGGCTCCGCGGGCTTGACCACGTCGTTCGAATGGGAAGCGACGTTCCAGTTCTGAAAGTATTAAACTCGGAGTCCGCTGGTGGTAGCAGAGGAAGAGGGGGAGACCAAGTGGTGAAGAACTTGGCTTCACGTGGCATTTCCCATTGTCGCCAGTCGGCACAGAGAGAAACGACTGGCGTTCTTTGTCGATGTCGGCCAAAATGGCTTAGGCGTTTACAGCGCCAAATAAGAGGAAGAATATGTAACATTCCTTATCAGATTGATTATTTATGGCAACGGTTCGTACAAACAATTACTTAACCTTAGCTATCGCTTCGCCTGGAATTGCTACCAGGTGGAAACATTGCTAATTCAGCTCTTAAGCTGCCATTGAACATATAAATCATCGAAACTCCTACTTGCAATATTTCCAGAACATCCGGTATGGAAAAAGTAGTACAAAAATTTGAACTAATTATTTGGGATGAGTGCACGATGGCACATAAAAAATTGCTTGAGGTCCTTGATCCATTGTCGTGGGATTTGCATGGAAACGTTCAACCATTCGGGAATGTATTGATTTTGCTCTCAGGAGATTTTACGCAAACATTGTCTGTAATTTCTTGATTAACACTAGATAAATGCTTGCCTGAAATCAGCGTTGCCGAATTGACGATTTGGTCATCATTTTGACGTTTTTTTAGCTCAATGACGCTCTGACGTTTTTTCCCCGAAATGACGATTTTTTATTTTAGTTTTTTCCACTTTCCTATGGACAAAATTTGTTAAAGGCAAACCCAGTTCAAAATACAGCCATGCTTTTGGTTCTATTACATTTTCTATAGAATTGTAACCAAATCGTAAATTTGCACTGCTGATCAGTGTTGCCGCTTGAGTTTATTTTTAGGTGCCAAAACGCCTACCAAATCAGTTTACACACTACCAAATTTTTGTTCATCATTAAAACGAAATTTTCGTGAAGTAACGGGGATTTTAGCTACACAATTTGACAGTATAATATTGTTTACTGTTTTGGTTAACTGCATACCAATATTTAAGGTTAAACAAAACAAATAAAAGAATTAACGTATTGCGTAAAAAACTTTTGTAAAAAATTTAAATAACTTTGAGATTCATTCAATTCATATCAAAAAATTTTCATATTTGAAGTAACAAAATCTGACGTTATATGTATTTCAATAAAAAAATTAGAAATTTTGTTTCAATTTGCATACACTCACACTTTGCAAATTGCCTATCACCAATTTTTCTTTCAAGACGATAGGCAAATTTTCGATCAATTTCAACAGCTGATCGATCATAGCTTTGGGAAGTCAGTTTTTGTTTGCAGAAAATTGTGTGCTTACTAAAATTTTGAAAAAAAAAGAAAACTTATGTTTTCAGCGTGTAAACGCAAAGTAAGGCGTGCTGCACATTGGTCGTCCAATCATTGTTTTTCAATATCACAATAATGATGCAACTCGGTCGTGATATTTGAATTCATTTATTGAATTTCATTGCAATTATCCACTTTTTAATAACTTCTCCAGATTTTATGCGAAAAATACAAATTTTTATAAAATTTTAATGCAAACATTAACTTTTTCACTAATTTAGCAAACGAGAGTGCCATAATTATCCGTTTCTGCATCTTTTACGATTTGCCGATAACTAGCCGATAACGTGCAGATCTCCTTTGAAATGCATGTGCTTGGCTCAAAATTTCAGGGCGAGACGATAACGCAACTATGATTGGACGACAAGTGTGCAAATATCCTAAGTGAACAAATTTTAATGCTCAATTTGATTGACTTTTCAAAACATTTTTGCCTACCAAAAGCTTCATCAAACCAACCAAACTACCAAAGGAGAATGAAGCTACCAATTTGGTCCAATTGGACCAAAACGGCAACGCTGCTGTTGATACACTAATTCAAAACAGACAGAAAGATAACACGCATGTACATATGTTGGACAAAAGTAGAGAGATAGGAAGAAAGGTTCATATACATATTTACGAGAATGCGCATTCCTGCGAATAGCGGAGATGAAGGAGAGCAAAAATCACACAAACGCACAAACAGCGGAATGCGCCACCTCTGTCTCTCTACATAGTGATATATTTACAAAGAGGAATACTGGATAAGAGGTGAAAGAAGAATTCAAATATTCGTCAGTTATAGAAAAACAATGTGTGCTCATTGAAGTTCGTGCGTAAGCTAAATATTTCAAATTAAATAACCCTGAAGAAATTGATAAGTTTTTAATTCACACAGGTATGTGCATATAATAAAAAATGTATTCAAATAACATTTTATAGCGTAATTTATATTTGTATTTAAATGTATATAGATAAAAGCAATTGCTCCCCTGAAACACGAAGTGGCGCTGTAAAAGAAATTGTGACGGTGAATAATTGTGATTAAATACATTTATTGTACATTATACGCATATATTTAAATATATTTTAGGAAACTAAAAGCAATCAACGTAAAATATGTTCATCATGGCCGGAGGAGTTTGATAGTTGGCTGATTAAAAAAAAAAATCTATCAGGTACTGACGAACTTGCTTGCAAATTGTGCAACACCCTACTTAGAATTAGATCTGGAAAAGGTGATTTATTGAGGCACAAAGCAAGTAAAAAGCATAACGAGAGGGCAAGTTGCATAGTTAGTAACCAAAGTACTATCGATACGCAGTTTCAAAATAGTTCCGCCGAAACGAGAAAAGTTCAGACTATAGAGCTTCAGTTGCAGTTATTGCAGAGCATAATTTGCCCTTTTCCTGCATAGATCACTTGACGCAGTTTTTAAAACATGGTATTTCAGACTCAAAATTAACTTCAAACGTATCAAATGTATTGGGTCGCAGCCAGTTTGAGTACTTGTGTTCACTTCTACTTCAGCAAAAATTTTCCTTGTGCATTGATGAGTCAACGGATATTTCGAATACAAAATCGCTGTGCTTAGTTGTTAGAGCAACTTTAGATTTTTATATAAAAGACTTTTTTTGGCTTAATTGAAGTGGAGAATTGTTGTGCGAGAAGTATATAAAACACTGTTGTGAATTACTTCAATAAACATAATATTTGCAACATGAGTAATTTGATTGGTTTCGCAGCGGACGGTGCGGCAAATATGACGGGTAAAAATCATTCCGTATCAAAACTGCTAAAAGTTGATATTCCAAGTTTGTTTACTATTAAATGCGTTTGCCATTCACTGGCGCTTTGCTCATCGTATGCGTGCCTCAAATTACCTTCTGAAGTGGAGACTTTGGTACGAAATATATAACACTATATTGCAAATAGCCCTAAAAGAAATGCACAATTTCTAAAAATTTCGTCACTTCTGGAATACAAACCAAAAAAAATTCTACATCCGGCGCAAACCAGATGGCTTTCATTAGAATTAGTGGTGGGTCGGGTGCTATAATTCGAATTAAAAATTTTTTTCTCGCTCGCATCAAATATTGATCATATCGATACTGCCGTTACTGTTTTTAAAAATCTAAACGATATTAATGAACTGTATTTATGTTTTTTAAAATATGTACTCAATATTATTAACAAGGTTAACAAAGTATTTCAAAGCGCAAATTGTCATATACAAAATATTCACAATGCAGTGTTGGGCCTTTACCTAAAGATTTTAGACAACTTTATCGATTCGATTTATTTAGATGGCGATTGTGTTTACGAGACTGACTTTGAAAATAAGGATTTGTTTTGTAAAGTTGAAGATATATATCTTGGAGTGTATGTAAAACACAAAATTGATGAATGTAAGCTTTCCTCTAACGATTTGTATGAATTCACACATAATTGCATTGCCTTTTATATGGAACTCTGCAGACAATTAAGGAGCCGGTTTGATTTCAATGATGTTGTTTTAAAAGAATTATATTTTATTAATCCTAGCGCGATTTTAAATAAAAGAATTATTTCACTACAAGTTTTAGCAACGCGGTTTCCTAATTTAGTTGCTGAAAATGATGTTCAAAAATTAGACGATGAGCTAAGGGAGTTACGATTTTTAAACTTTAAGGATCATTTTGCAATGACGGATAACCTTAATTGCGAAGAATTTTGGAGTACCATATCCAAAATTACTCGCGCAGACTCTGAGCAGGTTTTTCCTACATTGTGTCAGTTTGTGTCAAATTTAATGACCCTACCAAGCTCTTCAGCTTATGTGGAAAGAATTTTCTCAAAAGTAAATTTAAACAAAACGAAATACAGAAACAGGCTAGATAGCACGACCTTAGAGGGAATTTTGTTCAGTCAAGATTATCCATCTGTTAACAAATGCTCCTGTTACACTTTAAAATTAGATCAACTTCTTTTAAAAAACTTTAAACCAGTGGAATACAAGAATTTATAAGCAGTTATGCTTTAAATTCTAATTTAAAATTTTTGTTATTAATCAACTTTTATTATAACCCATATACGATGTGGATTTCTTTTGGTTTTGTAATGTGTTCAGTCATATTTATTATACATATGTATGTATGTCTAAACAAATAAAGTTTGTATTTATATTTCTGTTATTGTTTTTTTTATATAGTTAAAAAGTTTAGTAAATAAAAATTTGACGTTTCTTTGGCTCAAATGACGATTTTTTTTTGGTTAAATTGACGATTTTTCAGCGAAAGCTTTCGGCAACGCTGCCTGAAATAGTCAACATTGTGGCAAGACGAACATACATATATACACTGCAGCCGAGGTATTTTCGCCTTCAAGTACTGGACATTGGGCACGGAAAGCTGCCAGCCAACGAGAGATTAAGACGAATTTTATTGCCTTATAATTTTTCTAACTAAGGAACATTGAAAGGAGAACTGATCGAAATAATGTTTCTTAATTAAGAAAATTAATTATAGGCTCAGTGAACGAGCTACCAGGTGCACATCAAGTCAGCCACGCACTTCATATGCCTGATATGCGAGAGAGAAAGAGAGATATGCGGGCAGGCTGATGAAGCGGTAGCGCAAGATGTGACCCTTTCCCCGTGTATTCATTGGGGGACTCCATTGGAGGAGTCATGCTCTAGCTGCCTTAGACTGCTGGGCAATGAGCTGGCATTTATCCAGGGATGCATTCGTGCAGAGCCCCAGTGTGGTTTGTAAGCAGTAGCTTAATACCATGCCAAAAATTACTCCGGGAGTGGAGTGTGGGTCATGCTTAAAGCTGGGTTAGCGTAAGTTCAGCGAAGAGATATTTGAGAATTGCATAAAAAATGCATACCCAATAAAAAACGAGCGAATTACCTTTAAAAACAAGTGCGTCTGTGTATTCGCTGTTCTTTGTTTAAGTGGAAAATGCATAAGTCGCTTAAACAATAACATATACGTCGATAAACACCGTTGTGGAAGAAGACGAATCAGTTAATTATCCAACGAAATTTTGAACTCGATTGATCTTCCGGGGATGACCCCACATACTGAATTGAAAATAGGTGTGCCAATTATCACGTTGCGGAATATTAATCAGCCAAAACTCCGCAACAATACGCGACACGCAGTTAACAAATTGATTAAGAACGTAGTGTAAGTAAAGATTTTAACGTGGCCTTTCAGAGGAGAAGAATTCCCATGATTCCGACCGATATACCATTTCCATTCCAAAGGCTGCAATTCCCAATTCGATTCGCATTCGGAATCACAATCAATAATGCTCAAGGTTATCCTTTGGAAAAGTGTGGTTTAGATTGAGATGCGGATTGGTTCTTAGATGTTGCGTGTTCCCGTGTCGGCGCCAGATATCCTTGATATTAATGCAGAGAATGGAAACACGACAAATATTGTGTGCACACAAGTACTTATTACAAAATCAAACTCATATGAAACGTATGCTTTGTTTCGTTAATAATTTATCATCCATGTAACAGGAATATGCCACAGCAAAGCGTGGCAGGGTATAGCTAGTATATATATATATATGAACATTTTTTTACGAAAAGAAAAAGTCTAAGTTCAGGCAATGCCGAATATTAAATACCCGGCGCACATATTAAATATAGTTTTTTTTTCACTTTTCCGAAAACTACTGTTGTTTTAGTCCGATTTCAAAAAAATTTCATCGTCATGCTTTTGTGTGTCAAGTAGGGAGGTTTCCAATGTCATATTTCTCACATTCGCGAATGTGAATGCGAATGCGAACTTTCGGAATGCGAATGTGCGAATGCGAATGCGAATGTTGGGAATAACATTCAAAAAGCTATAATCAACTTAAGTCATCGTTTTTGTTACTTAAAAAGTGTTAAATCTAGTAGTCAAAGTTCAGAAGGGCATATTATATTTCAAAAAAGTAATTTTAGTTCAGTTTTTCACCAATCGAGAGGACTTTCACCGAGATAAGCTAGTTTTTATTTAAGATAGGCCTTCAATTGGGCTTTAATTTCACATTTTCGAATGCCTCCAGATTCTGTATCCGAGGGTAATAAGATCAACGGAAATAAGGTCAATTGACTTTATTTTCCACCCTGGTGCGAATTAAAGTCAATTGACATTATTTCCTTTTTAAAAACGAAATAAAATCCATTGACATTATTTCTCTTTCAAACATTATATTTGCTTAGCTTCGCAGCGATCCGCGTTAGCGCGCCACACCGCGCGCGCCTCGCTCGCGCTCGCGCCCCGCGTACCCCACGCGACCGGCGCGCACACCACGTCACGCTACGCCGCGGCCTCCCCCGGCCCCCGTCGTGCTGTAACGCAGGTACATTTATTTTTTGTATACGTTGAAATAAATTTTTTATATATTTTAAACATCGAGGGCTTATATTCAATAATACCCTCTATCTGCACACTTTTCACAAAGATGAGATTCTGATATAAACGTCCACCTAAGCTTTAACTGCCATCAGTGATATTAATGTTACCTTATATAACGACAGGTAATAAGTCCCAGATGGTTTCTAAAATCACAAATTAGTTTTTGTGCAAATTGCAGATAGAGGGTATTAATGAATTCAAGCCCTCGATATTTCACATTTTTATATTTGTAAGATATTGGATGCCAACTTGGCTCAAACCATGCCTTTTGTCCCTATTTTACTTCAAATGGCACTTAATTCTTCAATTTGGCACAAAGGGCCAAAATGGCACTTTTGTAAAAAAAATAACATTTCCATTCATTTCTGTGAAATCCTTTGCGTGCACTTCTTTTTCTCAACTAAAATTTTCTAATTTATAAAGGCTATTCAACTGGTTTATCTTATTTTATCATTGCACTTTTGTTTGGAAAATGTAGCTTTATTTATTGCTAAATGTGAATAATTAAAAGGAATGACACCTTTTTTGGCACTTTTATTTTTCTATTTGGCACATTTTGGCACTTTTTTATCCTCAATATGGCACCCCATAACTAAGGATAGTTGGCAGCCCTGATTGAAAGATTTCTGCTGTGTTTTGGGGCAACAACTTGTCTGCAGTAAAAATGCATATAATTTTTGTTTCAAAAGTCTGTGAAAACCAATCAATTAACTTATATGATCTCGGTTCCGATATTAAATAATCAATAATTGTTTATACCCGCATTTTGGCATATTGGCTCGTTGAATGTGCCATCTAATAAATAGTGTCGTCATTCTCCTTAGCTGCTTTTAAATGATGTCGTCACAAATTTCTGGCGGAGACATGAATACAGTGTAAGAAAATTCTTTTTCTATAATTGTTTCCTTATAGAAAGGTTGGTTTCTTTTCCACCTTAGACATTCCGAATTTGTTGAAAATATGCTAATTTAAAACACAGAATTCTTTCAGTCTTCCTCCGGGGATTTTGGACATGGACTGTTTCTTCAATTTAATAGTGTTCGCTTTATTTTTGTGGAAACGAAAGATGTTTTGCAAGTTATGGAGCATTTCTACACTCTTTCTTCAAATATTTCTCGTATTCCAGCTGTGCGTTTAGTTTTTCACATCGTGTTTTTACATACTCGTAATTAAAATTTTTTAATACAATCATTTGGTGGTAGTTCATGATTGTGTGTCGCACCAGGGTGGGAAATAAAGTCAATTGACCTTATTACCTGTCACCGTATCCGAGCCTTCGCTTTCACTGGAGGAATCTAAAATTATTTCTAGGTTTGCTTATAAGACTTTTAGCAGTACTTGTTGAAGGCCCATCAATTTGCTTGATATACCACTTAACCGCTCAGCGCCTGAAGCTAAAAGCTGGTTATTGTCCGCACCCTGGTTAGACAGACTTAGAGCCATTTCAACAATATTAGAGTGGACTCTCTGCCCATGTACACATTCGCATTCGCAAAACATTCGTATCATTTGATGCGAATGCGAATGTGTAAGATGATGCGAATCATTCGCATAACGAATGCGAATGCAAATATTCGCAACATCCCTGGCGTCAAGTACAATAACTGTACCGTTTTGTTTGGTACAAATTGATTTTCCAAAAATTGGCTCCAAGCGTATTTCTTGCTAAAGTTTTATAGCAAATATAAATTTCAAATAAATTCGCTTCAGTATTTACTTATTTATCGAAGATTTCGTATTTATGTATATTGCCGATTTTTTCCGATTTAAAAATTTTCAGCCATTTGATTTGTTTTACCAGGACCAACAACTGTGCCAAGTTTAGAAATCGATTAAGCGGTTACCAAGATATACATATGTAATCATATTTAGAAGGTAGGCGCTTTTCCAAAAATGTATAATATTCTTATTTTTTGGCTAAAGGTAATTGTAAATATCAATTTTGAGCGAAGAAGCTTCAGTAGTTACTAAAATATCGCAGTTTTCGTATTTCTGAAAACCCCGTTATATAGGAGGTAGGCGTACCTAGTTTCGTTAAGATACCTCAATTCTTACTCGAGTTATCGGGTGCACAAACGAAGGGACGGAGAGACAATCACCGATTAATCGATTTCTCTTTTAATTCTGAGCATTTATAGATTTAAATTTATATAGATTTCGGCTGTTACAAATAACCGTTATAATACCCTTGTGCACAAGTGCGCTCGGGTATAAAACCGTCATTGCATCGGTCTGCAAAATCTAATAGCCCGAGAGTCTGAGGTCCATTTTGTGTAGTGTTTTTATGGCGTTAGAGTATTATCTTTTATCATTGGGGGCAATCGGTTGACAACTAAAATGGATGTCCGCTGGCGCACCCGAGAAAGGGTGGCCGTCTGTTGATGTTAACGTCAGTGGCGAACGCAGGTAGGGGTTTTAGGGGTTCCGGGCGTTTCCATGAAGCCTCTTTGCTTGGATTCCCAACCAAAGATCAAAGCGACTTCCCTTTATCCAAGAAGGCAGCTCTCCGAGTCGATTTAGGAATTAAGAAGCGAGGCACTCTGCTTATATTTACCAGCAAGCCTTCAGCGTATACGGGTGGGAACTTGCTCTTACTCTAACCTTTTCTCGGAACCTTAAAAAAATTAAGCAGAGGTTTAAAGGTTACTCAATGATAAAAAAAATTGAGACCCTAGAGGGTTAATTGTCATAAAAAAACGTTATAATTGTTAAATTAACAGAACCTATCAAACACTAAACTGAATAATCATTACTTTACAACGGAAACTAAAAGTCGCCATGCTTATCACCATGTTTGGATTCTTCCGGTAGTAGTTTAGGAAGGCTTAAAGTGTTGTTGCTATTCCGTCTATACTTACCCAACCTTCTAAAAGAAAAAAAGGTGATTGGCTATTTTAGCTCAAGTCATACGCACCTCTTGCCTCTTCAGCAAATAATAAATGAATCTACTCCATCATTTCTTTTAAACGCTATACATTCTTAATTTTATTTCATATTTTGCTTAAAATCTACTTACTTAATTAATTTGGCTAATAGGCATATTCTAATTCAAACTTTAACCTAGTTATAATTATCTACCCCTCTCGGTATGTGTGCCTGTTATTACACGTACTAACAAATTCTCTTAAGTGCTATGTACGTTTATATGTTTGTCTTCGAACTTCTCTTCCTAATCTTACCAGTTTATGTTAAACGACAGTTCTCTGTTAACATTATTCGGTACAACAAAATTCAAATTTCCATGTTTCTTACATTTCTAACCTTCGTACATCAAAATTTATACATATGTTTGTATATACCATGATTCAATAATGAAAGGTTTTGCAAGAAAAACTTTCTCTCACTCTAATTTTATCAATGATGCTCCCACCCTACTCCTAAAACAGTGATATTCTTTTCCAAATTTCTTTGCAAGTTTTAGGAACATTTTTAAATTTTTAGTAGCGAAATTTGTACCTTTTAAATTTGAAAAAATGTTTGTTCTGCATTCGCTGGCGACAACAAGACAAAATGGGTGAGAATCGTTGGCCTACAGAAATTCAATGTGGGATAAAGAGATGAAATTCCCTTAAATGCCGCATAGTTGTGTTTGTCGACATTAGTGGAGACTTATTTTCTGCCAAGTCGCTGTAAGGTAAGGCGCGCAATGGTTCTGATAAATGAGTCAACGAAGATATTTAGGCATTGACCTACACAACACAATCTGGCAATGGAATTCTGACAATCGCTACGCTAAATTTCCATCGCTAAAGTTCTCTAAATTAAATGCCGTGGGGTCTAAAATTACGCAATATGGAAAAGTAACAGAAGCAAAGTGTAATCAGACAAATCTGGCATTATGAGGGGCATGTAACTAAATTGTATGTTATTAAGCGCGCCTGCTATTCTTTTAGAGACTTTTAGCGATCAAAATTAGGGATAGCGAATGCTGGAATCCGGCTGCTGGTGTCTCCGAATGAGACACTGCAATATAATATTAGCAAACCGCGTTCATGGGGCCAAACGTAACACACGACAGCTCGGTTTAGTCAATGGCGCGATATAATTGCACACTTAAGGCACTTCTCATTTGACGATGTAGATCACGTTCCCTGTCTCAGTCGTTCAGTAGCTGCGTGCCCTTTTTATACCCGAGCGCACTTGTGCACAAGGGTATATTAATTTTGTTCACATAACGGTTGTTTGTAACAGCCAAAACGAATCGAGATAGATATAGACAAATGTATACATAAATGATCAGGATGAAAAAAGAAATCGATTAAGCCATGTCTATCTGTCCGTCCGTCTGTCCGTCTGTCCGTCCGTCCGTGTACACGATAACTCGAGCAAAAATTGAGATATCTCAACGAAATTTGGTATGTAGGTTTCCCTTAATCCAAGGTAGGTTGGTATTGAAAATGGGCGAAATCGGACTTTAACCACGCCCACTTCCCATATAACGGTAATTTCCAGAAATACGAAAACTGCGATATTTTAGTAACTACTGAAGATAATTCACTCAAAATTGATATTTACAATAATTTTTAGACGAAAAACAAGAATATTATAAATTTTTGCAAAATGGGCGTAGCCACGCCCACTGATGGTTACATGTGTATATCTTGGTAACCGCTGCACTAATTTCTTCCAAACTTGGCACAGTTGTTGGCCTTCGCACAACATATCAAATGGCCGAACATTTTTAAAATCGCTCAATAACCACGCCTACTTCCCATATAACGGTAA
>NW_023458559.1:3490417-3490952 GCF_013731165.1 Rhagoletis pomonella | reverse complement strand
TTTTTTTTTTATTTCTTTATGGCTAAACGGTTGGTATTCTACACCACGGCTACTTCGGACTATTTCTGTCTAAATGCTGGAGTACGGGTACAGGCTAAATGTAAATAAGAAAAAGTTAACAAACAAATGTCAAATTAAACTCTGACTTTATTTAACACCTCAATGAGAACACTTGACAGTTTTCCATAAACTTAAAACGTTAAACAAAAAGTCTTCACATAATAGATGTTTTGCTATGTTACATTTAACCCAGTAAAGTCTTAATTATCCTGGAAACTGACTGAGCACCTTAAATAATTTTGACGGCCCTAAAAAGCCCCTAAATATCACCTAATTCCTCAGTAATATATATCTGTGTTCGACCAAAATTTATAAAGTTGGTCGGCTACCGTGACGTCAAGCGATTTTTCAATGTTTACTGGGCAATATTTTTAGCGATTTTTCAATGTTTAACAATATTTGCAAAGCACATAAAAAGCACAAAATAATAAACCCAATTAAGCAGTAAAAAGTCTTCACTGGATGGATGTTTTGC
>NW_023458559.1:3462085-3490407 GCF_013731165.1 Rhagoletis pomonella | reverse complement strand
CAAAGTCTTAATTATCTCGGAAACTGGATGAGCTCCTATAATTATTTAGGTGACTCTAAAAAGCCCAAAAATAGCACGTAATTCCTCAATACTATTTATCCGTGTTCGACCAAAGTTTAAGAAGTGGGTTAGCTAGCGTGGCGTCAAACGGTTTTTCAGTGTTAACCGGGCAATATTTTTAAAGCCCATAAAAAGCACAAAAAAATAAGCCCAGAAAAGTAGTAAAAATACTTCATTGAATGAATGTTTTGCTAAGTTACGGTTAACTTAGCAAAGTCCTAATTATTTACCAAATGGTCGGAGCACAAAAAAAACGAAAAGTGGCCGAAAATAGCACACAATGAGCACAATAATACGAACAATTTTTTTCTTCATTTTTTCATTTTAGCGCCGCTAACTTGATTGAGCTTGCTCTGAGCTAGCGCAACACACGAGCAACACGCGAGGCTGTTTGCAAATGAGCACTCGTTAAGTACGAGCGCACGCGCTGAGCAGCCAGCGAGCGAGTAAGCAAACGAGGGCAGCGCAAGAGTAGAGCGGCAAGCAAACGAGGGCCTCATTAGCTCTGCCCTCGCGAGGGCGTCGTTGCGCGCGACGCACTCATTTGCAGCAGCAGACGAGCGAGGCGAGTAAACGAGCGAGGCAAATGAGGCAAGCAGATTAGACAGGCAAACGCGTTGTTTGGTCGTCAAAAATGTATGGGATAAAAATTGCAGCAACTAAGAATTTCGAGTAAAGGATTGTATGCACGCATGCAGATATACACATATGTTTGTATATATTCTCATGCACAGAAGAATAGATTCGTGCTATTTGGACCAGTTTTATCTACTAGGTAGGCACATATGCGCATACATATCTATGTAGGTATAATGTTTTTAATGTTCAATAATTTCTTATAAAATTTCAACTTATACACTTAGGTCTCTTTTTATGCGGTTCTTTTTTATGCGGATTTGAATTTATGCGGTTTTTCAAACACTTTTCGCTGTAGCGATTTGCTTTTTTGAGAGCTTTTATTACTTTTTTCAATATGCAAGGGGCAATGCTTCTGATAAATAATTTGTTGTTGTACTCTTACATACAAGTAATTACTAAGTAATTTGACTAAGTAACTATGTTACATATGTATAAATGAGAACATAATATTTATAAAAATCATTATTTTGTCTTTCATTTCATAAATGAGTAGGACATCAGCATTTTCAAATGAATATTCCTGGTTTAGCCCCATACATATATATGTATGTAGGATAATACAAACTACTATTTGATAATTAAGGCTGGTCCACATAGAACTTTCGCGTTGACTTTGTAGTTGGCGTTGGATTGACAGAACGCACGTTAAAAGTATGCGTTCTACAATGAAGCTTGGCAGAGACTACTTTGGCCACTAAATTAACATATTAACGAGAAATAAATTAATATTTCATATCAATAATAGCATGAAAAATATATTTCTTGCCTTCATTTGATTAAAAGGAAAAAACATTTCATTTAATTTTATTTATTTGCAACAGCTGGCGACCGACGCAGCGATCTTTCTGCTTTGTGTTGGCCTTAGCGTTGCCAAATTTTGGATATGTGGACGGCTGCTTTGAAATTCGACGCCAACGCAACGCCAAAGTTGTATGCGAACCGGTCTCTATTCTTTGTTTACGCAAATTTTCCCATGTCTACATATTATATGTATAAATGCATGCATATGTACACATGTCCTTGAACAACAGGCCACAAATAAATTTTTTCACCAAGGACTATATTTCATTCAGGTATACAGCATAACTGCTACAAGTAGAAAACTATTTTGGGGGTGTTAGCAAGTGCTTACTTGTTTTTTGTTTCTGCGGCACAAACGATTATAATATCTTCGTTACTTACTTTTCTCTGTAAAGACAAAATACATGCATATGTACATACATATATAAATGCATATATACATAAATACGTACATACAAACATATATAAATATGCATGTTATGTGTGTACACATGTATGAATGTAACTCTAAAAAATAATTCATTCCATAATCTATGCTTATGTATGTAATCAATTTTATTTGTTGTTTTAAATGCTGCCCTAATATAATACTTCACATATATATATGCATATGTACATACAATTATTAACATACTTTCGTACATAATCTATTGACATACATTCCCAAATTGTCATGCACAAAAATGCATGTGTTGTATAGTACACTCGGAGCGCTCGCTCGTCGCTCACTCGTCTTTCCTAGCAGAGTGAGTTTGCAGACAGCTACTCGCCTCGCACTGCGAGCGAGGCAACACCCAACAGCCTCGCTCATTTAATAGGAGCGCGAGCAAACAAGCAGCGCTCGCTCATTTGGCGAGCGAGCCAAACTTCTCGTCAGTGTTGCCGCGAAACATTTTTAGCGGTAGCTAAATTCAGGCTAAAAAAGGGCTAAAAAAGAGCTAAAAATCGTCGTTGTGGCTAAAAATGGTAGCTAAATTTTTTTACCTACATATAAATATATAAGTATACACGCAAACATTTTCTATAAGTAATGATATAGAAAAACAATGAACTCTGGAAAGAATTAATATTTTATTCAACAAAAAAACTTGTTGTGTAACACATAAAGCATATTAAGGGCCGCCAACTTACCTATTTTAAAGTATAGTTAAATCGTTAATGGATAAGATAACGGCCCAGAAACGTAAAAAACATACATATACATATGTATGTACAGTTTAAAAATTAATTTCTTACATAAACAAAAAAATGAGATCACATTAAGAATACATAAGTACTAGAATCATATCTATATACAGTGTCGGACAATACTAAATAACTTAAATAATTTCAAACTATACTTCGAAAAATATCCATTTGTAAAAGAAATTTTTAAAATGTTATGTTATAATTTACAAAGAATTAAAATGTCGGTGCTTTATTATTGTCCGACGCTATATGTATCAAACAAACAAAAGAGTATTCATTTAATGAACTCATAGTAAAATAATTTAATCTATAAACATTTTTTTTAACACAATTACAATTACAATTTTGTTCATTTCTCATTAACCTGACGATATCATCTGTAAAATCAAAATCATGACAACATTTCTGTACATTTTTTAAGCCATATCTTACAGTTAATAAAGCGTTTAACATTGCGAAATTCATTTTATCTGTGCTTATTTTTAACGAAATTTATTATAGAAAACGTCCTTTCAACTTCTGCGTTACTTAAAGGTAAAAGAAGCAACCGATAAACAAACTTTTTCCACCACTGAAGCTAGCGACACAATGAACAGTTTATTTGCCTTAAAGGAAAGGCGTTCGCTTTATGAGCGAAGAGTTAAATTCATGAAAATCATATAAAAAATTTTAATGTCAATGATGAATAAATTTTGAAAAGGGCTAAAAAAAGGGCTAGGGGCAATTTCAAATTTTTGTGGCTAAAAAAAGAATTTGGTAGCCAAATTTAGCCACCAAAGGGCTAAAACGGCAACACTGCTTCTCGTGCCTCGCCTCATTGCTGCTACGAGTACGAGCTGCAAGCGCCTCGTTGTCTCCGAGGCATTGAGTAGGAGTTTGCTCACTCTCTCGCTCGAACTCCGAGTTTTTGCCCACCCTGGTTGCCGATAAGCAAACCGATAAAATTAGTTTCTATGACACCAAAAACCGATATTAATTCCGATTCGAAAATCAAACCGATAATATCGGAATGCATGACACCAACGCGAATTTTTTATCGGTTTCAATTCCGTTTACGACAAAGGTCAGTTTCCACAACAGCCCTGATTATCTGAAAAATCCTATGCAAATCGATGCATCGATGTATGCCCTTCGATGCAACGAAAAATATCGATGTACATTTCGAATCAAAGAAAAACATCGATGTATTTTTTGCCACTGACATCCCTACTATCGCGACTGTGTAAGCCAATGTTTAATATTCTGACGGCGGCATAATCTCCTCAGAACACTAAAAGTGCAACATCAAAAAATTCGAATTACCATATTCGAAGCAATCGAGCCATAACCGCGAAAGAAGCGTAAGCTCCAAATGTTTTTATTTGTCGTTTTTTAATCAAAATTCCATAATTTTTCCTCAAACAAATAGCTTCTTCATATCCATCTATTGTAAATGGTACCGCAAAGAATTTAAAAGGCAGACAAACACACCGAAAAAGCACTTCGAGGTGTAAACTGGTGTAAATTAAATTAAATTCGTTTTTGTTTTAAACTACCACTATGCACTATTATCCCCAACTTTTTGCGGAATTTGGCTAACATTTTAGGAATTCTTCCCTTTTTTTCCTGCTTCCAAAAACCATCCCTGTGGGTGCTAGTGTAAAATTTTAAAAAAAGCTACTTACTGAATTTTCATTATTGTATATACATATGGAGCTTCACTCTTACTCTCTAATCTACCGCATTTTCGTGAGCGGGTGAGTGAGACCGAAAGTCCGTATTTCCGAAATCCTAATTACCCTTACTCTACATAGATAAATCTAAGCCGTACTTTGTTTTCGCTTATCAAACCCAGCTTCAATGTTGTATTGTATTGTATTTATTTATTACGACTCTTCGAGTCTAGATCAACACTTAAAGAATATTATTGCATTAGTTAAAATAAAAATAAATGTAAAAAAGAAAAAAGTTACATTGCAATATTTTAGATATAAATATGTTAAATTCAAAAATTTTAGATTACAATATCCTTAATTGAATAGAAATATGTACCATAAATCCACGCAATCATAGAATCTATCTGATACTTAAAGATTTGGCGTACTCATATAGCCTTTTTTTGAATAGGTTAATATCACAATTTTTCACACTTTCTGGCAATTCATTAAAGCATTTTAGCCCCTTGTAAAAAAGACTATTTTTTTCAGACTCGGTTTTATAGTTCGGTAACTTAAAATCATTTCGCTGTCTTGTATTCCGGTTATGAACCTCGTAGTTAAATTTGATACTTGTTCGCAGATAATCGGGTAAATTTCCGTTTTTTATGTTGTAAATAAATTTCATAGTATGAAAAATAATTTGTTGTTTTACACTCATCCAATTCAAACTTATAAGCATATCTTTTATTGGAGTATCATACCGTTTGCGTAATATAAAGCGCATAGCTTTATTCTGCATTTTTTGCAGCTTTTCAATTTGAGAATCTTTCATTATAAAGAAAATTGTAGAGCAGTAGATAAAATGAGGCTCAACTATTGATCTGTATACTTTTACTTTGTAGTGGCTACTCAAATTTTTACAAGTTCTCTGCATGTACCACAGTTTTGTTGCTATTTTACTAATTGTATAATCAATATGCGAATCAAATTTTAATTTGCTGTCTATTCGGATACCCAGGTATTTAATTGTATTAACCTTTCCAATTTCGGTATTATTTATTTTAATGGGTTCAAGATCCGTAATATTTTTTCTTGTAATTACCATATATTTTGTTTTCTCGATATTTATTTTTAGCCTATTAGCACAAAGCCAAATATGAAGGGCATTTAAATCAACCTGTAGTTTTTCTCTTATATCCTTCTCGTTTTTTCCATTTATTGAGATAAGCGCATCGTCAGCAAATAGTTTAATAGAACTAAATTTCAAAATAGAATTGATATCATTAATGTAGATATTAAATAAAAATAGGGGCAAGAACGGAGCCTTGGGGTAGGCCAATCTTGACGTCCACTTTCTCTGATAACGTAGAACCAATGGATGTTCTTTGAGTTCGATTTGTTAAAAAATTTTTAAACCAATCTAATTCCACATCTCGAATGCCAATATCTAATAATTTATCGAGTAATATTTTTTGATCAACAGTTTCGAAAGCTCTTTTAAGATCGATGAATACAGCTATGATCGACTTTTTATTATTAAGTTCTTCTTTCCATTCAGCTAAAACCATGTTTAAGGCTGTTTCACACGAGTGCTTTTGTCTAAATCCCGATTGCTGTGGTAAGAGTATATCATTGGTTTCTAAATATTGCACCAGTTGGTTTTTGACGACAACTTCTAAAATTTTTTCGTCACTTGCCAAGGTATTTATTGGTCGAATCTCTTCAGCTTTGATCGTATTTTTAACTTTTTCTATAGGGACAATAGTAGAAGTTTTCCAGATGAAAGGAACTATGCCACTACTCAAACTCTCATTAACTATTTGAGCATAGAAAAAGCCTACATAAGGTACAAAATCTTTGACTACTCCATCTGATAATAACTTTTTTCCACCTATCTTGGATTTAAACTTTTTCACAAGGTCTTCGATGTCAACCGTACTAACAGGGTCAAACTTAAAAACACAACTTAACTGATTAAATATGTTGACATCTCTATCAACTACTTGAATGTTGCTGCAAATGTCTGTGATGCTATCTACAAAATATTTATTCAGCTCGTTCGCAATATCAGATTCATTATGATATGATTGACCATTTATTACTATTTTTTTAATTGAAGGATTTTCGTTTTCCATGCTAATTGCCTTTTTTAAATATTTCCACATCGCTCTACTATCGTTACTATTGATATCTATGTTATACTCCATGTGCTTAGCTTTTTTTTATTTTAATAAGCTTTTTATATTCTTTCTTAATGGTCCTATATTCATCCCATTGAGAATTTTCAGGAAGTCGCAAAAAAGGGTCATTGACGAAAAAAAGGGTCACCATATTATATTTGCTTTTCTTTACTAGTAAAAGAATAAATATGTTGAATTTAAAAAGAAAATAGCGGGACACGCTTTGCACAAAACAGGGTTGCAAACAAACATATATGCAAATCTTGTTGCTGCAAGGAGAAGAGTTGCATATCCCTTAAAAGTTTTAAGTGATGCATTTTTTCGTACTTACAGAAGGAAACATTTTTTAAAGCGTGGTTCTGTTAACATTTCCTAAAAAAGATCTCTGAAAATGGGCAAAAGTCGGACAAAATTATGGAAAAGGGTCAAAAGATCCAAATTTTCAACAAGTCGGGTCAAAGGGTATTGACGCTTAAAAAGGGTTAAATTTCCCCTTTAGTCACACAACGGCAACATTACCCAGCTTGGCAGCGTGGGAAAGCTTTCGTCCTAGTCACCACACTTCGAATTCATGTTTTGTTTATGCGTGTGTTTAGTAACTACGCGTGGTAAAATATGTACATGGCCGTGGCCCTATTTCAAAAACCTCTTTTGGTGAACAAAGCTAAATCTAAGGTAAAGAAAACAAAAGATAATAGATAGACTTCAATAAAATATGTGAAAACGGCTAACTTTTTCCTATCGCCCTATTTATTGAATTCATTATTTTTTTAAAACAAAACACCATTGTTCTCCTAAATTCTGTATTAATGTCCAACCGCAGCTGGAATTTTGGCCGAAGCCGAAGCCTAATATTAGGTACTATTCAATATTCGGCCGAACATTAAAGTTAAATTTTACTACGTTTCAAAAGTAAGTCTGTGAGTTTTTATTTCGTAACAAAGTGAGGACTGCAGATATGCAATAAGGTTTTACTTTTTTGAAGAGTTGTTACCTTTTAAAAAATTATATTCAAATTATTTAAAAAATAAATCAATTATCACAAAATGGGTATCAATCGAAATGGTTAGAGAACTATAAGAGGGTTTCCACCTGTTTAAAAAATCAAGTTCAATTTGAATTAAGGGAATTAGGTAAGAGAAATTTGTATGTATCATCACTGAACGCCAAACGAAAGGGGTTTCAGAAAGTAGTAGTATTTTGAACAGGTGAACAGGGTTGCAATCTGCTTGGAATGTCGAATTTAGCTTACTTATCCACAAGTTATATGAAATATTAAGATATGGATGTCAAACGAAGGAGTAATAAGAAATCTTTATTTTAAACGCAAAGAATATTTAAAAAGTTAAATTCAAATTATTTAATTACTTAAATGAATTAATAAAATATGGGTATCAATCGAAGGTTGTCTGAAATTTTTTTTATTTCTGAACCATATTTAACGGGGTTGCCACATGTTTGAAAAGTCAAATTCCACTTAATTCATTAGTTAATTAAAATATGTATCGTAATGCCCGGCGAAGGAGAGTTAACAAGGATTGGGCTTGAAAATACTTTTGAAGAGGGCTGCCACCTGGTTGAAAGGTCTTATTCAATTAACTAATAAAAAAGTATGTGACATATAACAATACCATAGTTAAGTAAAATAATGTTCAGAAAACTTTAGTTTGAACTTTTTGAATGTGTGAAGAGCAGAGACCAAAAATAACCGGCCCATTTATTGCTGTGTCACAAATCGTCATATATTTCTTGTTATAAAAAATAAATCACTCACAACAAGTTTTTGGCTAATCTGCATTGGTTAGACTTTTATTTGTTTTTTTAATTTTTTTGTTACGTTTCGAATTGACCTTTTGTTTTACTTTTTTGTTTTAAATGCAACGGTATCCAAGTAGGTATGTTAAAAATACTGAGTGAAGTGCGTCGGTAGTTTGCTTATAGTAAGTATAATTTATTTATTGAAGGGAATAAGATGGTCCGAAAATCAAACGTTGAATTCCCAACTTTTTTGATAAAAAAGTTTCAGTGTGTAAAGTTTGTACAAAAAGTTATAACGGTGATCATTTGAGTGAATAAAAAAGTAAGTGCGCCTGGGCTACACTGGAGAAGGGAAACTTAAGTTACATATCTATTTTGTCTCATAACCAATATACAGACATATGTACATACATACATACTAGGGCATCCAATCCCGGGATCCAGAATCCCGGGATTCCGGGATCACGGTACGATTGTCAGACGTACTGATTTTATCAGTACAGTACTGATTTTTCAACTCTTCTACTGATTTTATCCATTTCTTAAATCATTACGCTAATGTCCTGATTTTTAAAATTTGTACTCATTTGTGCTGAATTCTCAATTCAAACCAAGTACTTTAGGATTTTCGTAAGGTTTTTACATAACCTTGGAACTTCCTTAAACTGTACTGTAAAAAGTTAAAAAGTAAGAAGAAAATAATTTAATTATAGTTAACATAATTCAGATAATGTTTCATATGCACAAGAAATTAATACAACAAAAAGCTCAATCGTTTTATGGGCATATCGCCGGGTCCGTTCGTACCAGTTGGATGATGGAGCTTAAGTTATTTAAAAAGAAGGCTGATGTTTTTTGTCGAGTGTTACTAGTTATCTCGAAAATAACTTTCAGTGTAATAAAAACAAATTTGAATATTCGAATGGCTTTTGCTTATAACTTCCAACTCTTTTTTCACAATTTACTGACATTGTAAAAGAGTTTTGCATACAAGACATAGAGGTAGATACCCTGGTCGCGCCCACCAAAAACTATGTTCACCGCTACTACTGTGTTTCGTAACTGCGTATTTATCGTCGAAAACCAATCAATCATCTCATCTCAACATTTCCCCTACTAACCGTTTTCTTCGCTGCTAGTCAACTCGTCGAATTAAAAATAACAACAAAGGCCTCTACGCATTGCATTCGTCACATACTTTCTATGCTCACACTGGAAAGCTCTCACCACCACCAACACCTCCTGCTTCGTTTTAGTCGTCGTCGCTGCTAGCAAAGCTCCAGCTAAAAACACTAAAATTTGTTCGATTACCGACAGCCGGACAACCTACATACTTCGCTTCGTAAATTTCAAATATTTCATTCTTGTTTTTACCTAGCAAATATAAGTACTAATGTTAAATAAATTTGATTTTTATACTATAAATTGATATCGAATTACTTATTTTCGTGATTAAAAAGGCAGGGAAAAGGTTCCGCGCGCTTCACCAGAAGGTCCTTCGAGCCTTCGAGCTTCGTAAATTTCAAATATTTCATTCTTGTTTTTACCAAGCAAATATAAGTACTAATGTTAAATAAATTCGATTTTTATACTATAAATTGATATCGAATTACTTATTTTCGTGATTAAAAAGGCACGGAAAAGGTTCCGCGCGCTTCACCTTCGAGCCGGATTTTCGGCTTAATTTCTCCTTCGAAAAGGAATAAAACACGCGATAATGCCTGGTAATTTGGATACCATCATATTGATAATGGAACAAACTCCTCCAAATCCAGACGCTGGTGCGAGTAACATCCGAGTAAAGGTTATGCAACGAGAACACTTGTGGAGTCGCCTTCAAAGTACACGCAATGAAATCTCCGACTTCGCCAACATGTCCGAGTCAGAGTTGAAGGTCAAAGCGGACATGTTAGAGCGACAGTACAACACTTTCGAAAAAAATACAGTCCACGCTAGAAGAATTAGACGAGTCGCAGTTTGGCTTCAAGCATCGAGTAGAATTTGAAGCGGCATATTTCGATATAAAAAGCGCAATCACCACTAGACTAGCGGCGCCAAATATTGATCACCTAAGCAGCACCCGCATAAACTCTTCGCCAATTCATCGCAAAGTAAACCTGCCAAAATTACAACTATCTAAATTTAGTGGGCGCCACACATATTGGTTAGATTTTTATAATATTTATGTTCCTCGCATTGGTTCATAATAAGTAATGCTGATTTAACTGACATCGAGAGGTTTCAGTATTTGCGCTCATGTCTCACAGACGGTGCGGCACGGCTAATTCAGTCATTAGAAGTTACACCAGCCAATTATCAAAGGGCGATTGATCTCATCGTGGGTAGATTTGACAACAAGCGGTTTATATTTCAATCGCATTTATCAACAATTTCTGATGTGCAAAAGGTCGTCAAGCCGAGTGTGTCAAGTCTACGCGAATTCATCGATAGCATCAATGCTAATCTACGCGCCATGCAATCGCTGGCGAACATTCAAATTGCTGATGGAATAATTCTTCACCTAGTAACGTCTAAGCTAGACGAAAATACGCGAAGCAAATGGGAAGAAGTGGCTGTTAAATTTGATCGAAGGTCAGTACACATCTTGCAGCTTCCAACATGGAACGATTTGGCAGATTTTCTCGAACGCCGATGCCACACATTCAATATCATCGAAGCCAATCAATCAAGCTGAGATCGGTCCACCAGTCACAAAAATCCTATATCGAAACCATGAGCGGTAAAATTCGATCAAACGGTTAAAATTATGTCTAAATTGCCTTGGTTTCAACCACTCGCTGAATCAATGCCCATCACTTCGTCGGTGCCAGCACTGTCGGGCGAGCCACCATGCCTTGCTGCATCGCACATATGGCTGCAAGGCAAACGACAACAAAAAAAGGGTAGACGGGAATGTTAAGAAATCAACAACGCTACAGGCTGGTATCGTTAGTCCCCTTTCAGACACGTCAATTCTTGCTTTCAAGTCTGCTCGTTCGTTAGCGAAGGAGGTGGGAAGAGAGGGGAAGATTACAGATACCTCCGTACCGTCAATTCGTTTTAAGTTTTCTTGATCTCTTTTGATCTTTTCGTTGCTTCCCATTTAAAGATCCAAGGACTTGAATTCAATAAAACTTGACGCGTGTGGAAGCAAAGAGAAAACACAAAAGAGAATGCGATAAAAATTGCTTTCAAGACTTGACGTGTCTGAAAGGGGACTTACAGGTGAAGTCATTCTCGCTACAGCTCTAGTAATACCAGTGTTGCCAGGTATTCGGCATGTGAAAACGTCCCTCTTGGTCTGAAAAAAACGTCATTTACGACCCAAAAACGTCTTATTCAAATGAATGCCTTATTCAAATGAATGGCCTTATTAAACTTTTATTGTATACAAAGGTACATATGTACGTAAGGTATATTAAAAAGTCATTTTGAGAGAGCACCAGGGGCGCACCCAGGAAAATATTTTGGGAGGGGTTTATACTTCGGAAAGTTCGCTTCAGATAATATGCTCTTTAAGGTACATTTATGCAAGTTTTTTCGTAAATTGCACTTTATTTACATAAAATTAGCAAAGAACTCAAACATTTGTAACCGACTTCGAAAAAGGGAGAGGTTGTCAATTCGTAGGAATATTTTTTTTCTTTTTTGTGTATGCTACCGCATAACTTTGAACCACGTGAACCAATCTCAATAATTCTTTTTTTTTTTAATCGGAAAGATGGTACCTCAAGGGTCGTCCCGTAGTTTGAAAATTACTTGTTTAATATAAAGTTCTATAAACACAAGATGCGCTCAACTTTCAAAAGTAATAAAAAAATTAAAAAAATTGTTTTAATGTTCATTTTCCTCAATTTCTGGTTTCTGGTTTTCGATTGATTTGGTGATTTTTGGGAAAAATTAAATGGATGTCATTTTTATTATTTAGGTAATTTTGGTGGAACGAATTCGAAGTTGGTAAATTAAATCTTCGAATCCTTGTTAAGTACATATCAGTGGTAAACTCTTTTAGGCTGTAAGGTGTAAAAAACAACAGTAAGTGAGTATGCATTGCATATTTTTAGGACAATGGTTTCATTCGAAGTTAAACTTTTAAGAGCTCTCAATAAAAACGAAAAATTCATATAAAATTACGCACAAGAAATGGAATAGAAATTTTCTTCTATCAAAATTTCTTAAATAAGTGTGCAAGTCCCAAGAAAAAAATGCTCGTATATTTATTTCTTCAAGAAAATTGACAGCAAAAGCAAAGTGCTTTTTGATAAAAAATATTTCTTGTTATTTTTCTTGAGAGCCGGCTTTAGGATACTGTTTGTATTTCAGGTTATTAGATTTAGGGGGGGTTTGAACCCCAAAACCCACCCCTAGTGTGCGCTAATGGAGAGCACATTTAAAATTCACTATAAACTGGTTTGAGATCGTTAATATAAAAATCATTCTATACATAAACTTGTGATCAGCTGATTAAGTCAACACCATTTTGATCGATTTTGGCTGTTTCTCTTTGGTTTATCTAATGTTTATTATTTTTCCATAAAAGCAACAAACAAAATATAAATCCACATTTCAAACTTTGTGCAAAAATTATAAAAAATCTGCAAAACATCAGCCAGATTTTCAACTTTTTAGTGCAAGTTTAAAGGGCCTAAATAATCGCGTTGATTTTTAATATTTTTTTTTCCTTGTAGACATTTGGTAAGGCGGTCGGCTGTCGAATATGCTGTATTACGTTCTGCTAAGACGGAGCATAGCAATATTTCAGCCTTTTTTGGGTTCATTACATTTTCAATGAAGTCTTAAAAAAGCTGCCTACTTTTTTTCTGACTTGTTATGCTGCTACAGCTTTTTTGATGCTTTTACGGCGTGCGTGTTGCAAGAGATCAGCTCTTCCTTATTTGGCTTTTAATGTGCAATTGCAAATATTACAACAAGCCTCGCAACCTGGCAACGCCGTGTAATACTTCGGGACGCTCTCTCATCGCACGTGTGTTTTTGGACTCAGGTTCTCAGCTCCATTTTGTCACCGAAAGAATTGCACAGCATCTTCGGTTACCGCGCAAAAAGCGCAGCATAGAGGTAACGGGCATTGGATCTACAAGAACGAAAACGCAGCAAGTATGCTGTGTTGTACTAAAATTGCGCCATACAGCATTTTCTCCGATCTTGGAAGCGGTCATCATACTGAACATAACTTCGTGTCAACCCAGCAATTGCGTCAGCATTGAGAAATGGAATTTGCCTAACAACATAAACTTGGCAGATGAACAGTCCTACGAGCCACCCTCGATCGATTGTCTTATTGGAGCTGCGTTATTTTATGATTTGCTTCTCGTCGGTGAAATTAAGCTGCACAACAATTCACCGGTTCTGCAAAAAACTAAACTCGGTTGGATAGTTTCTGGCATCGCTAACTCATCTGCACCCATAGCCTTATCACCACAAAAATCATCGGCCTATAAGGCATTTCTCACCATGTCCGAAGAACCAGCTCTCGATCAGCTGTTGCAAACCTTTTGGGCATTGGAAGAACACCACATCAATTCACCAACGTCATTTTCGGCAGAGGAGCAAGCATGTGAAGATCTCTTCGAAACAACCACAACCAGATGTCCAAAAACCAACCAATTCATCGTTCGCTTGCCGTTTAAAGAAGACCCCAGCAGTCAAGGGCAATCATATGATGCTGCTTTCAAAAGGTTGGTATCTCTTGAGTATAAATTTTCTCGCAATCCCGCATTCGTCAACACATATCGTGAATTCATGAACGAATATATTAACATGGGGCATATGACACTGCTTAATAACCCCGAAGGGGCTCGTAATTTTATCCCTCACCACTTCGTCACAAAGGCGGACAGCAGCACCACAAAGCTCCGTGTGGTCTTCGATGCGTCGTGCCGAACTTCGAATGGGAAGTCTCTGAACGACATATTGCTCGCCGGTCCGACGCTACAGGACGATATTTGCACAATCCTGCTTCGCTTTAGAGCTTACAAATACGTGTTAATGGCTGACATTGCTAAAATGTACCGCCAGGTACAAATGAACTCAGCTGATTCTTCTTGGCAGTGCATTTTATGGCGAGATTCACCGAACACTTCTGTGCCATATCTGCCACAAAGGCTCTACAACAGTTGGCAAAAGACGAGGCCGAATCGCTACCTATTGGTTCAGCTGTTACGCTCAGAGATTTTTACGTTGATAATCTCATGACGGATGGCGCTACCACTGAAGAAGTCGTCCAAATTAAACAGCAAGTTGTTGAGTTGTTTAAAAACGGGGGCTTTCCCCTACGAAAATTTGCCACTAATGAAAATTCCATCATCACTGGCATTCCCCAAGCCGACCGTGAAGAAATCGTACAAATCGGTGACGTTGACTACAATAAAACACTTGGGTTGAAATGGTCACCATCGAGCGATAACTTCGTGTTCAGCTACACCGAATCATCGTAGTCTTCGAAAAACACAAAAGGAGCGATTTTATCCCAAATTGCAAGCTTCTTCGATCCACTTGGATTATTGAACCCTATAATAGTTTCATGCAAAATATTAATTCAGCATCTATGGGCACTGAAACTAGATTGGGATGAAAGTCTCCCATAAGATGTTTACACCCAATAGCAAGATCTTCGTCGGCAGCTATCTCTGGTTCAAAAAATCAAAATTCCAAAGTATGTACCTTTCAGCACCGCTACTGAAATTCATGCCTTTGCAGATGCCAGCACGAAGGCTTACGGTGCCTGCATCTACATGGTCACACGCGATTCTAATGGCACGACATCATCGTTGCTGTCCGCTAAGTCTCGTGTAGCTCCAAAGAAGAAAGTGAGCTTACCGCGACTTGAATTGTGCGCTACATTGCTGCTGGCGGAACTGCTAAAATCAATCATTGACATTTTTTCGCCAAATCCTGAGGCCATTCATTGCTGGTCAGACTCAACCATCGCGCTATCCTGGATCAAGGGAGAGCCGTCGCGTTGGACGGTATTCGTTGCGAACAGAGTAACCAGAATTCAACAATTAACATCACAATTCAAATGGCACCATGTAACATCAGCCGACAACCCTGTTGACGTCCTTTCAAGAGGAAATTCTTTATGGTTTCATGGGCCAAAATTTTTACTGTGGCCTCAAGAGCATTGGCCACGTTCATGGTTTGACATATCTTCTGACATACCTGAACAGCGATGTCAACGATTCGTATTGGTTGCAGAGGAACAAAATGATATGATCAACTTCCAAAAATTCCTTCGGATATTTACGTACGTCAGGTGGGTCATTCAACGCAAGCGGGGATTGATGATTAGAGCCGGCGAAATAGAAGCAACGTTACATTTGGTCTGCAAAAATTTTCAGCAGTTATATTTTCGTGACGAGTACCAAAGGATTTTAAAAAATTCACCACTTCATCGGTCATCAAGGCCTTTACAGCTCGCACCATTTGTGCACAATCAACTCATTCGAGTCGGCGGCAGAATAAAAAATTCTACATTAACATTCAACGCCAAACACCCCATCGTGCTGCCTCATGCTCACCCTTTCATTCACACTCTCATCACCTATTATCATCTACAACATCTTCATGCAGGCGCTCAAACATTGCAAAATATTCTTCGTGACAAATTTTGGATACTCAACGCAAGAACGGTCATCACTCAAGTAATCCACCCCTGCATAATTTGTTATCGCCTTCGCCCAGTTATCATTAAGCAGATAATGGGGGCACTACCTTCGCAACGCATCAGTCCATCACACCCATTTGAGACTACAGGCATTGACTATTGTGGCCCTTTGTTAATGACTCAGAAAATCAGAGGCAGGGCTGCAATAAAAGTATATATTGCAGTTGTCATCTGTTTTAGCACCAAGGCTATTCACTTAGAGGTAGTGCCTGATTTATAAACGGCAGCATTCATCGCTGCACTTAAACGATTTGTGGCTCGGCGAGGACGATGTCGGCTTATCTACTCCGATAATGCAACTAATTTCATCGGGGCAAGCCGTGAGTTACGTCATCTGCTTGAAACATTCATGACACAGCAGCACATCAACCCGGTAGAAAACTTTTGCCGTGAAGAAGGAATCCTGTGGAAATGTTTCCCGCCCAGATCACATTTCGGTGGTCTGTGGGAGAGCGCGGTGAAAAATGCAAAACATTATCTAGGCCGGTATAAAATTTGAAATCTACTCCTCTACTCCGCTTGGCTTCAAATCTATTCCGCTTTTTTTCATTCATGTTATGCCCCTCTTGGGTCTGTTTTTTGAGTGTTCACCACCGGTTTCAGTAAAAAATTGAAAGTTAGCCAAATCTCACTGTTAAAAAGTAACTCTTTCATTGCAATGCGTCAATAAAGTAACTTCGTTATTTTTTGATATATGGCTGTAGAAATTGGCGGATGCAGAAGTTTTTAAAAAATATATGTAGAATGAATTTTATATAAAGTAGAAAAGGTTTAGATCCTATTGCTCTTTAAAAAGTTAAGTGTTAGATACGTTCAACTTTATAGAAAACATATTATCCTTACTTTGCTCGCGTTCTTATTTTTGCATGAATAGAAAATATTTAAGTCAAACATTTAATGTCAAAAACGAAAATAAAAAATTCAATCTAGTACGGAAAATTTGTTTTTGCTCCGATTTTTGCATCGATTTAGTCCTGAATCGAGTTTTGGAGGTCCGAACACTGTTCTCTACATTTGAACTGTTTTCTAAACCTCAAACCGCAGTGTGGACAGCAATAGTTAGTGATGTGGTTAAGTTCGATTTGAGATGGTTAGCTTTTTGGTGGGGACATGGTATTAGAGCACTTCTCGATTTTAGTTTTTGTAACTCATTTTTAATAATTTCTTCTGCGACTGCTTTGAAAAATTTGTGCTTATAGCGAGCTAAATAGATAGATATGGAAAATAGATTATTATTTTTGAACAAAATTCTGTTTTCAAAGTCGTGGCTACCAGCCGAATCGGATCTGCATACTGTTATTTTTTTTTAAAGCACCCCTATTTTATACCTTTCATGAGCATGAAATGGTATTATAACTTTGGTCCGATGTTTGTAAGTACCAGAATAAGAAGAGATAGACCCATTAAAATGTATACTTAAA
Source organism: Rhagoletis pomonella (assembly GCF_013731165.1). Lineage (NCBI taxonomy): Eukaryota > Metazoa > Arthropoda > Insecta > Diptera > Tephritidae > Rhagoletis > Rhagoletis pomonella. Next base: position 3,473,039 of record NW_023458559.1, on the reverse strand, counting down.
TGAGCAGAACGTCGAGCTGGGTCGATTTAGCCATGTCCGTCTGTCCGTCTGTGTGTCTATCTGTCTGTATGTCTGTCCGTCTGCTTGTATGCAATCTAGTCTCTCAGTTTTCGAGACATCCGGATGAAATTTGGTAGGTGGGTGTATTTTTATAATGTATTAATCATTTGTCGGAACCGGAAGAATTGGACCACTATAACATATATATCCCATACAACTGATTGTTCAGATATGAGATTTTTCGCTATAACTTCTCCATTTATGCAGCTAGGAACATGAAATTTTTCAATACTTCCACCCATTATCAACAGAAAACTTAGAGTGAAAATTGCAAAGATCGGGTCACTATAACATATAGCTCCCATACAACTGATTGTTCAGATATAAGATTTTTCGTTATAACTCCTCCATTTAAGTAGCTAGGAACATGAAATTTGGCACTGTTATCACTCATTATAAAAAGAATACTTTCAGGGAAATTGGCGAAGATCGGGTCGCTATAACCTATAGCCTCCATACAACTGATTGTTCAGATATGAGATTTTTACCGATAACTTCTCCATGTATGCAGCTAGGAACATGCAAATTCGAGCCGTTTTCACTCATTGTTAACAGAATACTTATAGTGAAAATAACAAAGATCGGGTCACAATAACATATATCTCCCATACATCTGATTGTTCAGTTATGAGAATTTTCGTTATAACTCCTCCATTTATGCAGCTGGGAACATGACATTTTGCAATATTTCCACCCATTATCAAAAACATACTTACAGTGAAAATGGCGAAGATCGGGTCGCTATAACCTATAGCCTCCATACAACTGATTGTTCAGATTCGAGATTTTTTGTTATAACTTCTCCATATATGCTGCTAGAAACATGTAATTTCGCAATATTTACACTAATCACCAACAGAAAGTTTACGGTAAAATTAACGAAGATCGGGTCACTGTAACCTATTTATATCCTCCATACAACTGATTGTTCAGATATGCCGTTTTACTGTAAAACTGCTTTTTTTGGAATGCTAACACAGATAAATTTCGTAAGCTATTCTATAAATAATAATACAAAGTCTACTGAGAAAATCCTCAAAATCTACGCTGTATAATCTTTATCTCTTATACCGCTGATTGTTCAGATACCAGTTATTACGATATATCTCCTTTATGTAGGAGTCTAAACCCATTAAATTGTGTTACCGGTATACATACCGATAACACAGCAGTGAACATCACTTAGATTGGTGCTATATAAGGTATATCTTCCATACCTCTGATTGTTTAGATATGGGTTTTCATATATGTATCTCCTCTATCTATGTATTCTGTAAATATATAATTTTTTTTAAATGCAGTAATCTATTAAAGTAAAATTTTCAGATACTCATTAAAGGTATGAAGCCTTCGGCATAGCCGAAGACAGCGCTGCTCTTACTTGTTTTATAATCATTTGAATAACAGATAGTTACGTAATTCTTATCTAATTAAAGGTCAGACCTATAGCTTTTTAATTATTTGAGCATCGATTCTCTTTATAGCTAGACGTTGATCATTTCTACTCCCTATTGAAGCAGCTTACTCATTGACTTTAAATAGCAAAGAAAGGACAGTTTTACCACTGAAGATTTTAGCCAAGGATCCAATGTATATCCCTATGAAAAAAAATATTATCCAACAAGTAAACAAAACTACTGTTTTTTAAATTTTTGCTAAAAATAAATTACCCAAGAGCCCCATTTGAAATTATTCAAATACGTGGCATACGCGGTACGTCTGCCTCGCGAATCATTTGTGTACGTGTTGACTCGCCTTCGACTACACACAGTTGAATCATTCCGAGTCATACCGGGAGTCATGTTGGTGTAACTAACACATATTCATTTTCACAAACACATCCAAACCGACTCACGAGTCACCGCACCGTGTATGCCGCCTATAACATCAAAAGCAAATCACGAAATTTTTGTTAAGAATTACAGTGCACACTTTCTCTTTTGTGTCTACACCTTTTCCAATAGTATTTCAGAAAAACCCAAATGTATTTCCGAAAACTACAAATGCTTTTCAGAAAAACTCAATTAATTTTCAGAAAAGGCCAAATGTGTTTCAGAAAACCTCAAATTATATTCAGAAAACCTCAATTGATTTTCAGAAAAGGCCAAATGTGTTTCAGAAAACCTCAAATTATGTATATTCAGAAAAACTCAAATAAAATTCAGAAAAGGCCAAATGAATTTCAGAAAACCCCAAATATATTTCAGAAAACCCCAAATGTATTTCAGAAACACTCAAATCAAATTCAGGAAAGGCCAAATGTATTTCAGAAAAACTCAATTGAAATTCCGAAAAATGCAAACGAAATTCAGAAAAGCGCAAATGTAATTCAGAAATCATTTCCAGAACACTTTTATCTATGGACTTTTTATCATCACTCTTATGGCGTTTTCGTTTCTACAAAAAATGTTGCCTTCTCATCGCCCTCTTCTTAGTGTTTGTGCGTAGAGGGCAAAGAGAAGGATGCATTTTTCGGTAGAAACGAAATCGGCATTAGAAAACACAATGGCTTATTAATTCATATCCCGATTAACCCCTCACCCACTTTTTGTAATGGAGTAAAACAGGATAACACTTGTAAAAAAGCATATTTATTTAAATGAAATGTTTTAAATTCCAATAGACATATCCCGCAATGCCAAAGCATCAAAAAAAAAACGATGAGTGCTGGAGCGCAATCCGCAGTAGTAACGCTTTCTCTCGCTTGGTGAATTATTTCTTCCAAGTATTGCAGTCTCCTTTCTACTACTCCCGGTCCGTCGGTAGAAGGAATGCCCATATGAGTTTTGACATAACTTTTTATTTTTGCTCAAATATTCTCAATCGGATTGAGCATGGGCGAGTATGGACCCAAGCGCAAAACCGAACCGCTACTGCCAACTACTTGCTCAAGCCTAGTATGACAGGGTGCATTGTCGCACACCAATACCAGATCTGACAATGTGTTGCCCATGCTCGTCCACTTGTCTAACAGCTCTTTCACCCACTCACCCGCGCTCTCCTTCTTGAACGATCCGCGTCGTGCCTCCATGCACAACACACCTGAAATTCATGCCCATTTTTATCTTTACTTCAAAACTGTGTACTTAATTGTAAGATTATTTATGTAAAGTGTAAGAAAACAGTTTGGAAATCTACAACTGGATTTTTCTGAAATACATTTGTGTTTTTCTGAATTTCAGTTGTGTTTTTCTGAAATACATTTGGGGTTTTCTGAAATACATTTTGCCTTTTCTGAATTTCATTTGAGTTTTTCTGGATGTTTAAAAACAAATAAACCTAGTATTTATATATAATTTACTCAGTTTTTATCCAAAATCTTGATGTAATATGGGCGGTCAAGATGGGCGTGGCGCGATTGGTCCAAAATTTGGTCTTGTTGTTACATATGCCATGAATATTTACTCCGCGAATTTTCAACTTCGTAGTTACATTAGTTTAATTTATGCCAAAAAAGTTGATTTGGGACCACAGTGGGTTGTCAGAAGGCATATTTCCATTGCCGGCTTAAATAACCCAGCAAAAGTGTGTATGCATACAAATATACGTTTCATTGCGTTTGAAAGGCGCCGTGCCCCTTTTTCACATAGCCCCAATTTTCTCTGAGGGTATGGGATTGATATTATATATCGCACACCGCCTTCAAAAGGGTCACACTCAAAATAATACTTTCGTCAGAAAATGCGAAAAACTATTTCGTAACACATGCTAATCATATGGGCAAGGGCGACTTTACCTTGTTTTTTAACAAATTATAACAAAAATTTGCTCCAGCTTTTGCTGAAAGGTAAATAAAAGATCTGTATAAATTTTTAGAGCATAATTTTGAGTTGTGGCTCTTTTGAAGACGGTGTACGATATCTCCACACCATGTTAGAGTACCCTAACTTGAACACTTCCGGAGATATGTATTATGAAAACTTCGGTTTGTGGAAGACACACGCCTCTTTTTCCAACAGCCCCAATTTATCTTCATGACTAGTCGATTGATTTTATATATGAATAGCAAGTTCCAGTACTCTGTCATGAACACTTGCACAGATATGCAGTGTGAAAACTTCGGTTTGTATGGGAGTCGTCACGCCCGTTTTTCCAATAGCTCCAATTTTTCTAAATGACTATGCGATTGATTTCGTATATCTCGGTACCATGATCGAGAGATATGCAATATGAAAAGTTCGGTTTATATGGGAGGTGCCATGCCCCCTGCACCTAGCGGTATGAAATATACTTTACCTCCGATTCTCATACCTACCATATATACACAAACAATTTCATAAAGATCGGTGGAGCCGTTTAGGAGGAGTTCGACCGTGCCGTGACATGAGATTTTTATATATTAGATACAAATATGTATTTCATTATGATCTGCTTTTGAGGTTTATGTATTCAGTGATAATAAAAAATTTAAATGCATTTACAAGCAAGTGACAACCTTACACCAAATGTAGTTCATTCAAATAAGGCCCTTTCTTCTCCGGCAAACACAGAAAGGAGAACTCTGCGTAGTAAGGGTTATAATCCCTAAGCGCGGCTAAAGGCCGCCTGCACAGAAAGTAGTTTCGCCCCTCTTCTCCGGCAACGCAGATAGTTGAATTCCGCTTAGTAGGGGTTATACGCATAGAGAAGTTCCGATTCTCTTCTCCGGCAACACAGAAAGGAGAATTTTGCGTAGTAAGGGTTATGATCCCTAAGCGCGATTTCCAGCACATGCCTGCATATCTTGGTAACCGCTTCAACAATCTCTCGCAAACTCGACACAGTTTTTGGCCTTGAGACAACATACTAAACGGCTGAAAATATATAAAATCGGAGAATAACCGCAGCCACATCCCATAACGGTAATATAGATAAATAGAAAATCTTCGATAAATCAGTAAATACTGAAGCAAATTTATTCAAAATTGATGCTTGCAATAACTCTTTAGCACAAAACACATTTATGATAAAATTTTGGGTAATGTGCGTGGCACCGCCCACTTATGACCACATGTGTGTATCTCGGTAACCGTTCGATCAGTTTGTACCAAACTTGGTATGATAATTGTGCTTGCCACATAAAAGTAAAATTTTAAAAATAAATTTAAAAATGCTTGAGACTTAGATATTTTGAAATTCAAGGGCGCTAATTTACTCACAATTGATGCTAACAACCAGTAACATTACTTATTATGGAATTTTGGAAAATGGGCGTGATACCGCCCACATGTAACTATATAAGTTCTTTTTATTATGTTTACCTGAACGTTCTGTCGAAGAAGTTTCAAACAGGGATAAAACCACACTTGCTTACCATGTAGCGGTAGTGTTCGGAAAGGTAATAAAACTACATATATTTTACACTTGCGCCGGGTATTTAATGTTCGGCTTCGCCCTAACTTAGTCTTTTTTACTGGTTCCGCATGTATTTTGTTTGTGTAAAATTATTTTACTATCGGTTTACCGATTACTAAATTAACGTGGTGGAAAGGTTGATAACTTTTCTGGTAGTTGGTATACTACTATCAGCTGCTCTATATTTATTAAATTTTAAATTCGATCGCTGCCGAAAGATAGCGCATATGTGTGAGTAAAATTCATTGAACTTTCTTTTACCAGACTAACAAAAGTAAGCTGCAAAGGACGTTAATCTTCTTCTTCTTATTTGGCACTGTAACCGCCTCAGCGATGTTAGCCGAGTTCAACAAAGCACGCCAGTCGTTACTTTTCTGTGCCAACTGAAGCCAATTGGAAAGGTCAAGTGATCCCAAGTCCTTTTCCACTTGGTCTTTCCATCGCAGTGGAGGCCTCTCTATTCCTCTGCTATTACCAGCGGGTTCCATTCCAACGACATGATAAGATTACCGAGTACCAACTAGAAGTTTACCAAAACTACCGAAATGGGTGTGAAGACCTCTAATATTTTTGGCGGGAAAAACTGTCCAACGTTGAAACTTTCAGTACTCCAACCTCACTTAAATTATGAAATCAAAATATTTTTTCCCCTTTTCAAGGCACAACAAATCGTTTATTTGTCGAGATTGCATATGTACATATAACTACATACATTTTACTGCCGAATTTTTGGGGTTGAGGCATATCGCGGCTAACCAAAACTAAATTGTAAATTATACGGTCGCTTAAACACCCTTGTTGAAGTCTGCTCTCCCTTGTAGTTTTTTACAATTCTACTAATGTAGACACAATGCTATGAGACCGCATATCTACATACGTACATACATACATATGTATGTATGTATGCGTAGTATGTGCATATGGCCACAAACGAATGTCTCGTTTGACAAAAGAAGGCGAATAATTACAACATTTTTTACCGCCAATTGTGATGTGTGTCAGCAACTGGCTACATAAACCTTCAGGTGGTATGCACATTTACTCAAATAAATATATGTACGTAAATGTGTACATATGTATGTACATAAAATATATACTACATGGGCAATTCTCACAAACTTGGAATTTTTTTGTGAAAAAAAAAATATATTATTTTTTAAATCGTAAGCACATGTCCGAAATTTTTAGTTTACGTTCGTTTAGCTGCTAGAATACAACATCCAACGTGGTACAATATTTTAAAGCAACGCACCATACGTTTTTAACGCTTTTTACGCGTGTTTTTTTTTTTAAATCAAAAGTGGGCGTAATTTTAATCCGATTTCGAAAATTTTCAACATATATCTTGTGTGCCAAGGTCAATGATTGTACTGAGTTTGGTACAAATTGATAAGTCCGTTACCGAGATTCACATACAGAGAACCAAATAAAAACTGGGACGCGACATTTTAGTAAGTTTTGGCTATTTTTCTTTAGTTTGTTTAATGTTTATTTATGAAACTATAGCTGATTACTTAACAAACACGATATAAATCCAAATTTCAGACTTTGTGCAAAAATCACGCAAAACCTGCAAAGTTTGACACAAATTTCTAACTTCTTGATCAGCATCTTTAGACAAAATTTTGGTTGTAAGTTTTGTAGCGCATCAAATTTTAGCAAAGCAAATTGCAAATTTTAAGTATCTTGGACTTGCCGTTGATTTTTGGCACTTTTTTATTGACGATGGTCGGCATTTTTTCATATAAAAAAAATTTCCGAACATAAGTTGCTAAAAATCAACGATAAGTCCTAGCATCTACAGCCCAAGCTCTTTCATTTGACACATCAATTTCGAAAATCGAACGTTTAGTGCAGATTTGATGACATGGACAAAAAATGCCTTTGGGTATTATATATGTATATTGGTTTCTTTGGGGCCTTTTCTTATTTCTTTTTCGCTCTGTAACTTTTTAATGAACAAATAAAAAAGTGATGCACGAGGATCATAGTTCAATAGTATATTGTACAAAAGAGCACACACGTATTTGCCTAAATTTTCCAATTGCAGACGATGACTAATAAAAAAAATATGCATTTTTACTTTTGTGCACGCATCGTAGACCTTTTAAAGAAGTGGTTTTTTGAAATATCTTCTAATGAGAGCACATAAGCCAGCCACATCTAGATTGATTCCTTTTATGCTCCAGAATACTATAAAAGTTGTCCGATAACAGTTTTAGGTACGCACCATCTACAGTATACTATAAAAGCCGCGAGTTTCAGAATTTAAATAAAATTATAGTTTAAAAAACTAAAACCTGCTATTATAATTTCCATTCGTACTGTCATCAGGTATGTAACTTGAGAATAGAAATCGCTGCATCTTTTAGCCGCATCAATATTACATAGTGACATCCCGAGCTAATAAAAGGGAGCTAAAAAAGGAGTCACACCACTTTGACTCTTCATAACTTCTTTTCTATTGCAAGCACATGCTTTTAACGACCCGCATTCGATTCTCCTCTCCAAATACTACCAGGTCATTATAAACTCAAGCATGAGTAGTCAACGCACCAATTTTTGCAACATAAAAATAAAAAAATAATATGAGAGTCACACTTTTATTTGTGAAAATTTCCCAATTTTATATCTGAATTATATGCATATTTAGCTAGAAAATATGTACGGCGGTACTTTTTGCATTAACATAATCTACACAACATATGTAACCTGATGTTTGTTAATATGCGTCATACGAATATCAGTTAATATGAGTCATATCTTATTACATTAAACGAGCAATTCTTGTACATATATACATATATATATCCACAGCGTTCTCGGAAACGTCTCTAACGATTTTGATGAAATTTTGTACACAGATAATATAATGGATTTTAAGGTTATCTGAACAGGCAATATCTCCGAGAAGACTCGTGTAAGGTTGCCACCTATTCCAAATTAGTTAAAAATTTATTAAAACATCGTAATATCGGTATCAAATGGAAGGTATTTTAAAGATCCGTAATTCAAAAATATTTTTAGTTGCCACCTTTTTTGAATCACTTGTTTTCGATTCTACCCAATTTATCTAAAACATCGCAATATAGGTATCAAATGAAAGGTATTGTTGAGAACTTTGGTCAGAAAATATTTTCCATTAGGGTTGCCACGTTTCTATGTAATACAAATTTTTATTTTGTTAATTTCAATTAGCATTTCTTTTTTATGTATATACAGCATATTTCGGAATAGGGTTGCCACCTAAATTTTAGGGTAAGAAATTAACTTAATAGATATAGAAATCCAATTTTTGTTATCTATTTCCAAAATATTTTTTTAAAGCTCTCCAAATCTTGAAAACTTCAAAAAGTATATGCACTCCGGGCAAAGCTCGGTCAACCTGGTACTGAGTTAATATGAGTCATGCGAAAGTTCGAACTAATTGAGAATTGCCCTTACATATTTAAATACGGAGGCACATATGTATGTACATATTTTTACACATTTCATCGGCTATTTGTTTCAATGTCATGCGCGACAACTAAATAAAAAAGAAAAGTCCTTATTTCATAAACAAAAGCGGAGAAGAAATTGCCGCCCACAAATGGCACCAACATGTGGCAACCGATAATTTGCGGAAAGCGTGATTTTTTTTTACGATTACAGTATTATGTATGTATAAGTACATGAGTACATGTGTAAATAAATAAATATGAGTGACTCTATTTTTATTAGAGCCTTCGATTTACCGAGATTGTTCGAGAAGCAATTTCTCGCGAGGATCGCTTTCTCACGAGATTCTCTTGTATCGAAAGACTCGTTATACTCGCGAGCTTCTCGATGATCAATATAGGGTATTTAAACCCTGAACTGTTGATTTTCTTTCAAGCGCAATACTCGTCGCTCTCCAGAATATAAACCATGTGCATGGTCCTTTCCAGTGAGGTCTGTACTGTCCAACCATATGGAGGAGCTTTACAAATACCATTTATTACTTTTACTCACTTTCTTTGCCGGAGCCATCAAACGCAAATAATACATGCATACACATACATTAGGGTGGTCCAAAAATGCATGTGTAGAAGTAAAGTGGAAATTTTTATGCTCTCACCCCCTAGGAATGAAAAATATACCCTTATTTTTTATTTTGAAATCAAAAAATATTTAGAGGTCGCTCAAAGCGCCTAAAGTTGTTCATGTATTTTATATGGGAAAAAGAAATGGTATAGAATTCTTGAAAGTCAATATTTTTCGATCGGAAAACTGTGGTTTTTCTTCAGGAGACTTTCGATAATAATACCCAATTATCTATTTAACCATTTTTTAATACTAACGATTTTTTATTGGTCGCCCCATTGCATTTTTCGGGGTTTTTGTGGGGTTTTGTCGGACCTATAAATTATAGTTGCAATGAAAAAATGGTTAAATAAACATTTGGGTATTATTACTAAATGGAGAAACAGAATATGCGTCTTAAAGATCATGAGGTTTTCCATGTATTTTATATGGGGGAAAACACGTTTTCTTAGAAATGGTATCGAATTCTTGAAAATCATTAATTTTCGATCTGAGAACTCTGTTTCTCTTTAGGAGACTTCCAATAACAATTGACAATTGTTTATTTAAACAATTTCTAATACTATTTTTTATAGGTCCCCCAAAACGCCAAAAAATTAATTTGAACGTATGTATTACATACATGTAATTTTATAGTATTCAAAAAAGAAATTATTAATTGGTCGCTCTATATAAAGAAAATTTAAAGAAATCTGAAAATTAAAATTTTTAGAGATGTCGCTCTAATTATGGAGTCTAAGAGAAAATAGTATAAATGAAGATAATAGATACTCTTTAATCATGGCCTTGCCCTGATAAAAGCGCAGTCTATAAGTAGAGCCTTATAAAACTTTTACAAAACCAATTGTTTTTTTGTGTAATCTGGGCAGATTTATTAGTTTAATAAGAGCATATATTTTATTTATAAACTCTCCCGTGTACATCTGGCATCTTAAAAAATTAAACTGCTACACTGTAAAACATTTAAAATTTTAATTGCAAATTTTCGGTAAGGAGTGAGCGAGTGGACAAAAAGTATATAACGGTAAGAAATACCCATATATGTATGTATAACGGAATATTCACAGTCGATGCCTATGGCCATTGTATGTCCCACCTTTTAGCCCAGTCAAGTTAGCTCAAAAAATAGGGGTAAGCCAATAATAATTCGCATAAAGCTGAAAATTGGTACGAATGTTGCAATCACTATTATGTATAAAACGTCAAAGTCCCCATCGATCCCACGCCTGCAAAAAAAGTTATGCAAGGTCAAAGGTCACAGAAATGAATTCTTTGGATTTTTCAGCAGAACTATAAGGTCTATCATAAAAATAGGAGAGACTGTTATAATATTTGTCTTCTTAAGGATTATCATTTCTTAGATATAGCGATTCAAAATTGTAGTAAAAGGTGTGTACTCCATAATATCCAAATAAAAAATTTAAATAGAAACTTTTGTATGGACAGTGACGGGCAAAACTGTAACATGGTGTAACATTTTTTACTTCAGCCATCGCTA
>NW_023458559.1:3454824-3462075 GCF_013731165.1 Rhagoletis pomonella | reverse complement strand
CTCTCATAACGATTTGAAGTCAATACAACAACAATAAACAAACCAGCAGACAAAAATGTAAATTAATGGAAATGTTACAGTTTTGCACTCATATATTTTTAAGAACTTTTTAACAATTTTACCGAGTAAAAAGAACTACTAACACAATGTTCAGTACCCTTTTGCTTGTTTTTAGTTTCTGGATGCGATTTGGCATACCTTAAATATTTCAACTCTGTAAAACTTCTGGAGGTACTTATATCCTCCCATATATCTTTAGTTTGCTTTCACAGCTCATGTACTCGATTATACGGACTTGGATACTTAATAAGCTGTGCTTCTAGTTGATTTCGCAAATTCTCGATGAGATTTATGTCCGTGAATTGTGGAGGCCATTTCAAATTAGCAAATTTTTGATTTTGTATCCAGGCTTTCCGAACATGTGCAGTGTGTTTTGGGTGATTTTTCAGCAGAAACTCTAATTTTTTCGACTACATCTTGCAAATTTTGTTGAAATATGAACAGATACTGTTCCTTACGCATAATGCGTACTAACGGACCAACAAAATTTTTTAAATACAACCCCAAACTATTAATGACCGACCACTGTGATTCACAGTTTGCCTTACATGATGCGCATGGGCTTCATTTGGGTCTTTGATCCAATACCATACCCGGCCATCTGATTGAAAGCGATTAATTTAGTCTTGTCAGACCAAATAACCTTCAATTGAAACTTAAAACAAATAAGAAAGTCTAAGTTCGGGCGGGGCCGAACATTAAATACCCGGCGCAAGTATTACATATATGGCTTTTCACCTTTCCGAAAGCTACCGCTACATGGTAAGCCGGGGTGTATCAATTTTGAATAAATTAGCGTCCTTAAATTTCGAAATATTGACGTTTCGAGCATTTCTAAAATTTACCGTTATATGAAAAGCCGTGATTTTAGTCCGATTTCAATCATTTTGAACGTTTTGCTTTTATGTGGCAAGCACAATAACCATACCGAGTTTGGTACAAATTGGTATAACGGTTGCCGAGATACATATATGTGATCATAAGTGGGCGGTGCCACGCCCATTTCCCAAAATTTTATGATAAGCGTATTTCCTGATAAAGAATTGCTGCAAGCATCAATTTTGAATAAATTAGCTTCAATATTTACGGATTTATCGAAGATTTCGTATTTCTCCAAATTACCGTTATATGGGATGTGGGCGTGGTTATTGTCCGATTTTTAAAATTTTGTATCCCGTACCAAGGCCAATAACTGTGCCAAGTTTGGAAGAAATCGGTGCAGCGGTTGCCAAGATATACACATGTAACCATAAGTGGGCGTGGCTACGCCCATTTTCAAAAAAATGTTAATATTCATATTTTTCGTCTAAAAGTTATTGCAAATATCAATTTTGAGTGAATAATCTTCAGTAGTTACTAAAATATCGCAGTTTTCGTATTTCTGAAAATTACCGTTATATGGGAGGTAGGCGTGGTTATTGTCCGATTTTGCCCATTTTCAATACCATCCGTCCTACGCCCGAAAGAAGTACACGTACCAAGTTTCGTTAAGATATCTTAATTTTTACTCGAGTTATCGTGTTCACAGACGGACGGACGGACGGACGGACAGACAGTCACCGCTTAATCGATTTCTCTTTTCATCCTGATCATTTATGTATACATTTGTCTATATCTATCTCGATTCGTTTTGCCTGTTACAAACAACCGTTATGTGAACAAAGTTATAATACCCTTGTGCACAAGTGCGCTCGGGTATAAATATGTTTTTTATTGCATTCTGAAAGGCCTAACAATAGGCAACGGTCCGGTTTTCGGGCGATGCAGCAAAATGCTGCCACACTCGCACATGTATTTTGATCAATTTAGCTTTTTTCTTCTTTTATGATGCCTTTGCGCCAATTTGGCAATTCTTCGCCTCGCTGTCTACTGATTTGTATTAAAGTTTAATACCGTAAGCGCTTCTGTAATAGTGGCTGCATCGCTACTTGCAGACACGTAAAGTATAGAGAAGGACCGAAAACTGTGAATGCCACATTTTTCGAGCCAACTGAACAAGCGAAGCGCATTTTAAGAGGGACAAATATTTGGAATACTTAACAGCGAAAGCAAAATACAAAGCAGAAAAGAAGAATATTAACAGAGCTAAATCTCACGAGAGCGTTTGGAATGTTAAATAAATATGAATATTGATGATTTTTATAATTTTTTTGGAAAAGTTTCAAATAGAAAGCCCACGTAAAAAAATTAATTTTTTTCGGTGATTTGTACAAGCAACATGAAATTAAATCGAAAATATTATGTAACATTTTCCGATTTTTGTGATATTTTATTAATGATTGCAAATAGAAAACTCCAATAAGTGTGTGCTTTTTGTGAAAACATTTTTTGATAAAGAAAAATTCCTTTTTCCGTTGATTTCTACAAATACCGTGAAAGTAATTCGAAAATATTGTATAGAATTTTTCCGATTTCTGTAATATTTTGTTAGCTTTTCAATTAGAAAACTTTATTGGTGTTAGTTTTTTTTTTGTAAATAGATTTTTAGGGGAAAAAATAATTTCTTCTCGGTGATTTGTCGGCAAAATGTTAAAATAAATCAAAAATATTATATAACATTTTCCAATTTTTGTGATATTTTCAAGTAAAAAACAAAAACCTGTGAAAAAATTATTTGTGATTTGTTTAAGTCTCTCGCTAAGCTAAGCCAAAACCATGTAAGCATTTTTTCCAAATTTTCGATATTTATGGAAATAACTAAGTTTTTAAACCTTTTGGACTTAAAAGTTTTAAAAAAAAAAAAAAAAAAAACTGTGAAAAGAATTATTTTGCAGAGATCTGCCTAAACTAAGTCGAAAGTCTGTATGAATTTTTTCCGTATTTTCGATATTTATTGAAATAATTCACTTTGTAACAATTTTCGACTTGGAAACTTTTTTTAAAATAATACTAAACATCTGAAAACGTCGGGGTTTCCTGCAATTAGTGTAGATCTCGCTAATCTAAGCCGAAACTATTCAAGAAATTTTTCAATATCTATGGAAATAATAAAGTCGTGTAAGTTGCCATTAGATGGGTGGCAGCTTCGTTACTAATGTGCATATTTGTCCCCCACATTGTCATTTACGTATCTAATTAATTACTAAACCTAAATTTATAAAGCACATATTTGTAAACTTTATTTCATTACCTATTTCTGCTACCAAATTTTGCATGCATCCTAAAAGACAAACAAATGAAAATGTAAGTATGTATGCAATTATAAATGTACATATGTACATACATAGGTATATACGATTGACTGCTTTCGTCTTCCCCCCGCCGCTTCCATCGACCAGCGTCCGGACTTTGCTCCGATCGGAGTATATTTACTCCGATTTATTTTTTAAATTTAAAATCTACGCCCCACTCCGCTTGACCTAAAATATGTATGCTCAGATTTTTTTACTTTTCTCCATTCACATTAAGAATTTATTAAAAATAATATGGTAACTTCTTAAATTTTTGCTCAATAACTTCTGTGGCAACCACCAAGCTTTTTTATAGCAAGGTGTAACAGAAGTTGTCTCTTTTACTCCTTAACATTCCTTGCGGAATCACTTTTCATTTCCCAAAGCAGGGGATGGATTAAGGACCAGGAAAATGTTTTGGAAAGGTGCATGTTTAGCAACTTGGCAGAGTAAGGCTTTCTGCACATTGGTCGTCTTTCATTGGTACACTTTCGCACACCCGGTCGTGATATTTCAATTCATTTGGGGTCTAAAAATTCACTTGGAGCTGGTATTTTCTGTTTTTCTGGTTGATATTTTCGCGAAATATTTACAAAAACCTACAATTTTTAAAATATAGACTGTGCTGCAACAATTCTAGACATCATTTTTCAGTAATATCTCTTCTTTTCTTTTCCTGAAATGTGTTTTGTGCATGCACATAGATACTTTTTACAACTTCGTCATATTTTATAGTTAAAACGCTCACATTTATTGAATTTTAATGCAATTATCCACCTTTTAATAATTTCCACAGTAATGCTGCTGAAGAAAGAAAATTTTCAGAGATGAATCTCATTAAAAATAATTACAGCAACAGGCTGAATGTCGAAACAGTTGAAAGTTAAACCAAAAGTCAGAAATGTATACGCCGTCTGATAATTTACTTTTTTTAATTATAAATTTATTGTTCGAAAGCTTGTTTTGAATACTATTACGAGATTAAGCTAATTTACAAGCACTCCGTGCCAATGCTTTACAATTACAATGCAAACACCATGTGATGAATTGAAATCTACCTTTAATATACATATCGAGGGCTTATATTCAATATCCTCCATCTCCACTTTTCCCAAAAATGAGATGCTGATATAAAAATCCACCTAAGACTTAACTGTCATCGGTGATACTAATGCTGACCTTGTATAACGTTTGACAGAAGAATTTACTATTTAATTGCAAAGTCATAATTACCATCAGTGATAACAGGCAAGTCCCAGATGGGTTTTAACATCACAAAGTAGCTTTTGTTAAAATTGCAGATAGAGGATATTGAATATAAGCCCTCGATATGCATATACTTACATCAGTGGTGCACAGCGCTGGCAGAGCTCCCAATACAAGCGCAATATTTTTGTATCTGGAGGTGTTTACTCAGCAAACTAGCTCGCGCATGTTATGCTTACAGCATGAAGTACAAACGCAAACTGACCGGCTGCTAGCGGCGCATAAAGCTTATGCCATACTAACGACAGATAGATTAATATTTCAATCAATAACGGACCTCGTAACTGATTGTGGTTTAACTCAGAGCTAAAGCATTTAAAATATCAGAAAACTAAAGCATTTAAACTTTATAAAAAATCAGCCCTGTCTTCTCACTATGCCGCGTACTCCATCCTTCGTCATAAATACAATGCCTTAAACAGAAAATGTTACAGGAATTACATTAATAAAACTCGCGTTGACATCGTTTCTAATCCCAA
The DNA here is from genome assembly GCF_013731165.1 of Rhagoletis pomonella. NCBI lineage: Eukaryota > Metazoa > Arthropoda > Insecta > Diptera > Tephritidae > Rhagoletis > Rhagoletis pomonella. Next base: position 3,457,100 of record NW_023458559.1, on the reverse strand, counting down.
GTTATTTTATCATTTTGTTAACTCAAAACGTAAAATAAATGGGTTTCCCTCAACACTGACACACTAGTGATGATGATATGATTGCTGATATGTTTGCAAATTATTTTGAATCGAACTATCCTGTCGAGCAAAATGAAAAAACTTCTAGATATCCTTTTCCACTCCCACAGTTTGAGCACATCCGTATTCCTTCAATCTCCGCTGACAATGTTCTCCTCCATTTGAATAGTTTAAAAAATTCTTTTCTAAGCGGCCCGGATGGTATTCCCTCCTGTGTCCTTATAAGTTGTGCTGATTATCTATATAAGCCACTAACAAACATCTTCAATGCTTCTCTAAAACAAGGAGTTTTCCCCTCTTTGTGGAAGGAGTCGTATATCTTGCCGCTTTATAAAAATGGAAGCAGGTCGAATATTGCGAATTATAGGGGAATCGCTAAGCTGTGTGCCATTCCTAAATTATTTGAAGAAATCGTTACGGAAGAACTATCCTATTCCATAACACCCGTTATCGATGTATCACAACACGGCTTTTGTAAAGGTAAATCAACTGTATCAAACCTTCTTGAATTCACTACAAATGTGAATAATGGTTTCAAAAGTAATTATCAAACTGACGTCATTTACACTGATTTCAGCAAGGCTTTTGATAAAGTATCACATTCAACTCTAATATACAAACTTGATAAAATTTGTTTCCCTCCAATCCTGCTGCGCTGGCTTTTTTCTTATTTCATTGGCAGGAAACAGAGGGTTATCTTTAAAAAATGTTCATCTCGTGTAATTCATGTGACGTCAGGTGTACCTCAAGGTCCCCACCTTGGTCCCCTTCTGTTTATTTTATTCATCAACGATCTTCCAAATATTTTGAAGTATTCGAATTGCTTAATGTACGCAGACGACGTTAAATTATTTAAGTTCATTGGTGCCCCAGGAGACAGGAAACAATTACAGGTGGACCTTAGTAATGTGTTTAAATGGTGCGAAGTAAATTCTATGTCACTTAACTTGAAAAAGTGTAAGTTTATGTGTTTCTCTAGACAACCCTTTCAATCATATAGCTACCGCATTTGTGAACATAGTGTTGATCAGGTAACTAATTTCATCGATCTAGGCGTAACCATGGACTCTAAGCTTGAATTCAAGTCCCATGTAAACCCTTGTGTTAATAGAGCCAGTCTTGGCTTTCATCAAACGTTGGGCTAAAGAATTCAGAGATCCTTATGTCACTAAAGCTCTCTTCACCTCCCTAGTCAGGCCGATATTAGAACATGGGTCCGTCGTATAGAACCCTAGATATCAAACGCACTCTGACAGACTCGAATCGGTACAGAAACAATTCTTATTATTCGCATTAAATAATTTGCCTTGGGATTCGACATTAAATCTCCCACAGTACAAAAGCCGCTTGAAACTCATAAATTTGCCAACGCTGCACAGCCGTAGAGAGATGCTCGGGGTTTTGTTCATGATTAAGATCTTGAACGGGATGGTCAATAGTCCCTTTCTACTGAACCAGATCACGTTTTGTATTCCTTCTAGGCCTTATAGACATTACAAGCCCATTAAGCTAACTATTTGTAGAACAAATTTTGTAAGGCATGTTGCTTTTCGTTGCCTATGCCAGGACTTCAATAAGCATTACGACTATTTTGACACCTCCTACTCACATTTTACCATTAAGAAAACCTTACTTGAGATTTTGAATAAATAACGTGTAAACCCTTACATTGCACCTTATCGTTCAGCTGGTGAACTGTATTTCTGTTCAGTTCATGAGGTCAACGTAAACGTGAATCGCTTTTTTGTAACTAAATAAATTAATATCTTTAACCGGGAACGATAAATTACACAATATCTATGACTGCTTAGTACAACTGTAATCGGCTTCGTATATTCTCGCGACCGCGTAAGACAATACGAGCATGGATCGGAAACTCTGCCTTTCCGACCATGATCAACAGCTTGTCCACAGCGCGGAGCGGAAACTAGAGCTTTCCGCCTGCCACACACTCAAAATAATGACTTCGGGAACATGGAGCGGAAACTCGTTCTTTCCGACCATGCTGAACAGCTTGTCCACAGTGCGGAGCGGAAACTAGAGCTTTCCGCCTGCCACACATTCAAAGTAATCACTTCGGGAACATGGATCGGAAACTCGTTCTTTCCGACCATGTTCAACAGCTTGTTCATAGCGCGGAGCGGAAACCAAACCTGTTATTTTATGCTGTTATTATTATTATTATTATTATTATTATTATTATTATTATTATTATT
>NW_023458559.1:3452603-3454814 GCF_013731165.1 Rhagoletis pomonella | reverse complement strand
TTATTATTATTATTATTATTATTATTATTATTATTATTATTATTATTATTATTATTATTATTATTATTATAAATGACTATGTGCCTAAATGTTCTATTCTCACTTGTCTGTAAGAAAATATTTTTCTGTAGACCAAATAAATAAATAAATAAATAAAAAAGGGTTTGTCTCAAAAGTCTAAATTTTATGGCTCGATCTTTCGCTCATCTCATTTCAATATTTATGTTTGTATGCAGGTATGAACTTCATTATTATAGCAAGTGGGAAAAAATAACGGAAATACTGGAAGTTATCATTGTCAACAAAAGACAAAGAAATTAATATTCGGACTGCTTATGCACATAAGTACATACGTACATACTTCCAAAGATTTAACGGCTTATGTAATAATATTTTGACAGACGTTTTTACGCCAACATCAAATGTCAATTTACATTTACAACTTATTATCGTGTCTCTTACTACATCGCTATGTTCACAAACCCTTTAATCGATCCCGCAGTTTTTTCCAGCGATTTAAATTACCCCGCTTTAAGCAGGATAACGAAATCGAACCGTAGAAAACGCAAATTGCCGGATCAAAAAACAAAAATTGAAAATAACCATCTGTCAAAATTCACGAAACCACTTCGCTTCCTATACAAATACATCCATGCATACAAAAAAGTATAAGTAGTATTATGCAAGCTAGTATGGTCTATCCCTTTTAAGTACAAAAAAACCTACTTTGTAATCTTTTGAATCCTTTGTTCCACAAAGAGTGTTTAAACAATTTGTTGATTGAGCCGGTTGTTCGTCTTTATGATGAAACAACAAGAACTTATACATGCATACATATGTATGTGCATATCAACATCAACCACAATTATGTAGCTAGGTATGTATGTAAATCCATATATTCGTATTTATTTATTTTAAATTTTCCCTTGCCTTCACATTTCACTTGGAGTGCCAAATGTTAAACTAGCCTAATGACAAATGAGTGGCCTGTGTTAAATTTATGCGGTACTTCTCGGATAATACGACACCCTATTTAAGGCGTTGAAGTTGTGTGACGTCTCTTTAAACTTTGAGCGAATATAGTCATTAAATTGCGCTATTACACCCCCAATTAGCTCGGAATTGGTCGCCTAGGCACTCAGATAAACAGTACAATGTACATACATTAGATACATAAATATGCACAGAAACACGTACATATCTTTGAATGTACATATGTACATACATATGTGCGTATTAGTTGGTTTGAGTTTTGAATTTAAGAAATTTGTAGCAGTGCACATTAGGTCAAATGATACATTTGGCTGTGCGAAAGTCCGATTTCGTAAAGGCAGTTTTACATTATTTTTTGTTGCCATTCTGTAGGGAATACTCCAAAATAACAGAAACTTCACTTAGTTTTTGTAAAATAAAAAACACCGTTATACAGCAATAAACCAAATTTACACTTTCAAAACGTTACTGATACGTTGTTTGCGCAACCGGTTTATTTTGTTAATTTCAAGTGCATTGTTTTTGCAAAGTTCGAATAAATAAAGGATAATTTTAAATGGGAAACAAAACTATATCTAAGTGAGAACCTATGTCCCAATTTAAAAAAGTTACTTTTTATCATTTGTTTGCAAATAAACTGACTTATTTGCATAACCTCAAAAATTTTCTGATTTATTTCCATTTATGATTTTATGTAAGCTTTTACAATTTTGTTAACTTTCGGCAAACAAAATGGAATCGGAAATGCATAAAATAAGATGTAATGAGTTGAATTTGTTTTACTTAACTTGCCGTTTTTAGCCGTTTTCAAGAAAAACGGTTTTTTTCTGGGCTATCATGCTATCACAAAAGGCAAGTTGTTTAAAGTTTGGCTGATTGGAAAAAGAAAAGCATTTTTCGGTTGTCAACCATGTTGAAAAAAAATTTGGCGCTGCTGATATTTGCGAAAGTTCCATGAAACTCTTAGAAAAAAAACGCGTATTTTTTACAATTATTTATCAAATAAATATGAAAATTATGGGAAACAATTTGGAAAGGATGCTAAAATATTTAGATCTAAAAACATAGCGTTTCTTGCTGATGAGGTTCTTTTCGAAATCGAAAAGCCAACTGTGTCGACCAACAGCCGGATTCTAACTTTCGCTATCGCTAAAGTGCTAAAATAGGATACCTAACCTTTTTCCGAATTTTTAGCTATCTCCAAAAATATCTCCAACA
>NW_023458559.1:3448177-3452503 GCF_013731165.1 Rhagoletis pomonella | reverse complement strand
TTTATTCATCAACGATCTTCCAAATATTTTGAAGTATTCGAATTGCTCAATGTACGCAGACGACGTTAAATTATTTAAGTTCATTGGTGCCCCAGGAGACAGGAAACAATTACAGGTGGACCTTAGTAATGTGTTTAAATGGTGCGAAGTAAATTCTATATCACTTAACTTGAAAAAGTGTAAGTTTATGTGTTTCTCTAGAAAACCCTTTCAATCATATAGCTACCGCATTTGTGAACATAGTGTTGATCAGTTAACTAATTTCATCGATCTAGGCGTAACCATGGACTCTAAGCTTGAATTCAAGTTCCATGTACACCCTTGTGTTAATAGAGCCAGTCTTGGCTTTCATCAAACGTTGGGCTAAAGAATTCAGAGATCCTTATTTCACTAAAACTCTCTTCACCTCCCTAGTCAGGCCGATATTAGAATATGGGTCCGTCGTATAGAACCCTAGATATCAAATGCACTCTGACAGACTCGAGTCGGTACAGAAACAATTCTTATTATTCGCATTAAATAATTTGCCTTGGGATTCGACATTAAATCTCCCACCGTACAAAAGCCGCTTGAAGCTCATAAATTTTCCAACGCTGCACAGCCGTAGAGAGATGCTCGGGGTTTTGTTCAAGATTAAGATCTTGAACGGGAATGTCAATAGTCCCTTTCTACTGAACCAGATAACCTTTTGGATTCCTTCTAGGCTTTCTAGACATTACAAGCCCATAAAGCTAACTATTTGTAGAACAAATTTTCGTTTGCTTTTCGTTGCCTATGCCAGGACTTCAATAAGCATTACGACTATTTTGACACCTCCGACTCCGACGATTAATCGTAATCATGCAATTCTTATCGCCCAGCTCTGCTTAGGAATTATAACCCTTACTGCGCAGAATTCGCCGGAGAAGAGCGGACCTTATTTGAATGAACTACAATAGGTGTAGGGTTGTCAGTTGCTTGTGAATGCATTTAAATTTTTTATTATCACTGAATTCTTAAACCTCAAAAGCAGATCATAATCATTTATTTATACTAAGTTAAGGGTACAAAACTTGTACTTTCTAAATAATGTACACTTCTTTAGCATTGATCACGTATTTTTTTTTTCAAAAACGGTTATTTTATGAAAAAATTGCGACATTTTTTTTCATTTATTAATATTTTGGGCTTTGAAATATGAAAAATAAAATAAATTAGGTGCATGAGCTGGAAGATAAATTAATTGCCTTTATTTTGACAGACATATTACTTTTTTTCATCGGTTGTGTAGTTCAAAAGATATTTATACTAAAAAAAAATCAAAAAAATAATTTTCAACACTAAAAGGCCCCGGAACCTAAAAGGAGGTATAGTTGAAAAGCGGAGCATTCCAGCTTTCCCATGGCATAGACAAAATTTGTCGCCCTGGTTATCGTAATCTCCCCTTTATTTGGCATCACTGACTATTTTCGTCGTTTCTTTTGTCATTCAAAATCGTTTTTAATGGTGTGAAATTCTAGTATTAAACAGCATTCAACAGATTTTAGTCTCAAATAACTGGTTGCAGTTTCTCGATATGTAATAGCGACTGTACTTTATCACAGTCACATCTCGTAGCAGCGTGGAAGGCGCAATCCTACTACAAAAAGGTAATTTCGACTGTTTTTTTTGTTGTCACAGTCTGTCACGGTAACTTTTTGGAAGTTGTGACCGCAGTTACCCGTGACTTTTGAGTAACCGTGACAAAGTCACACGAACGCAAATATCTGCCACCTCTATTGCAAGCACACATGTACGTACAGGCAATTTAAACACCATTTCGCAGCCAATATTTTTGTTTTACTAATTTAACCATTAAACAGAAAGAAGGTTTAAAGCAAGCACAAGGTTTCACATCGTTCGTACTGTGCGGTCGCTTAAACATTCGTTTGAAAGAATTCCTAAAGTTACTTTGTTTATCTAAGTGCTAAGCAGTTCTAATTTGTGTAATTTATACTGGAAAAAGCTATTTGAAGCCAAGCTCCAATAAATTGTTGTGTTTTAGACAAGTGCGTGGATTAAAAATTAAAAATTAATATTCTTGTCATTCCTTGTGCATATTTGCCTCTTTTGGTGCATTATTGATGTTTTGCGTGAGAGTGCATTTTCCTATCTTCCGCGATTTATCATACATTTTGCTTATCATCGATCAAATAATTTTCCTGCAAACAGCTGATTTTGGCTTGGTTTTATGCTTTTAAGCTTTTTGGCGCAGTGGCTTTAAAACTGTTAAGTTCAGCACGGTTTCTAACCATTGAACTTACAATACCTAGACTTCTGTATCTCTCAAACGCTCATCTTTGCTACTATAGTACTAAAATCGTACACTGTGAGTTTTTCTTGTGCATACATACAAATTGTTACTACTTCGCGCTGCAATGTATTCATCCTGCTGTTTTGAAAAATGTAACATTAAAAACGACTTAGACCGTTGCGTTGCGTGTTGGTTGTTTGATGCCTTAGCTCACGTAAAATGTGCTGGTCTCAATGGTAGGGTGGCCGATATCATAACCGATACCAAAGGTGTTCGTTGGTCTTGCCCCAAGTTCAGATCAACCGAAGTTGAGCTTTGTGAAACGTTTAGGAGCGCCAGAAGTGGCTTCCAGGAGTTGGGTAAGGAGTTAAAACTTCTAAACGAAAAGTTTAAGCGATATGAAGATGCATTTAAAGACTTTAAGTGCATTGAAAATTCATCCTCTCCATCACCTAAGCTTAAACAAGCTTCAAAAAAGCGGAAGCATGGAGGAGACAGCGTTGTTCCTAATCCCATTGCTTTAGACATTGACATCCCGCCAACTGATTCTTTGCCTACTCCCGGCTTAAATAAGGAATGAATAAGTTTTAATTCTCCGTGTGTTGAGTTATCTCAAGCTGCATCTTCCTTAGGTGTCACTACAAAAACGACAGCTGTGTCTGAACCTACATCTCAAAGTGGACCTTCTCCGTTACCGAAAGAACTAATCGTAGTTCCTGCGAATAAATCTGTGTTTGTTTCGCGCTTTTCTAGTGAAACGTCGATAGAAGATGTTAAGTCTTATATAACATCAAAGCTTAATCAACGGCACATAGCTATTAGAAAATTTAATTTTTAATACGAAAGAAGCATATCTTCCCTCAAAATTGATATTTCCGCCGACCATTTTCAAAACATTGTTGATGGTTCATTCTGGCCCAATGGTGCTTTAGTTCGTGAGTTTGAGTTTAAACCTCGAGCTCGGAATGAAAATACTGTTCAAATTCCCTCCTCAGGATCAAAAAACTTATAAGTAATTTTTTCTTCAATATTTATTACCAAAATGTTAGAGGTCTAAATACAAAATTAACTGAGCTGTACTTAAAGTCTTTTGATTTAAATTATGAAATTTTGGTTTTTACTGAAACTTGGCTAAAACCGAATGTGTTTAATAGTGAAATATTGTGTAGTAAGTATGAAATATTTAGAAATTATCGCTTAGATAGAAAAGGCGGGGGTATTTTCAGACCGACTTTACCTCTGAAAAAGTTGTGTTCTCAGGTTCAGATGATGTTGAATTCCTCTGTGTTAGAATACGGTGCCCATCGAGTAGTGTTTTTCTTGTTGCAATTTATATTCCACCAAACTCTAACCCTTCGCTTTACTTCAAACATACTTCATTATTGCTCTCTTTATTTGCCATGGCCAAGCCCTCCGATTCGATTGTTGTGTTGGGTGATTTCAATCTAGCGTGCGTGGGATTCGGTGGATGGAATTCTGGTGCCAAATTCTTCTCGGGATGTACTTAACCAATTTCTTAACGAACTTTCCGATCTTGGTCTATATCAGATTAATTCAGTTATCAACAATTTAGGTAAATGTCTTGATTTAGCGTTTATTGATGATACTGCTAAATGCACTATAATACGCGGCGATCCTTTAGTTATACCTATAGACCCTTATCACCCACCACCTGAGTTGTCCTTGGCACCATCCTACGATTCATGTTATTGTCCTGAAACTAGAAAGCCGAAAAGTCGGCGGTATTCTTTCAAATACGCTAACTACGACAAGCTTAAAATATCTATATCTGAAATAATCTGGCCTGAGTACGATGGGGATGTTGAGAACAGTGCCTTACACTTTAGTAAAATCTTGAATAATATATTCAGTAAACTCATTCCTCTTGTTAAAGAAAATAGCGGACCTCGTAACTCGTTGTGGTTTAACTCAGAGCTAAAGCATTTAAAATATCAGAAAACTAAAGCATTTAAACTTTATAAAAAATCAGCCCTGTCTTCTCACTACGCCGCGTACTCCATCCTTCGTCATAAATACAATGCCTTAAACAGAAA
>NW_023458559.1:3443514-3448077 GCF_013731165.1 Rhagoletis pomonella | reverse complement strand
TATGTTCACAAATGCGGTAGCTATATGATTAAAAGGGTTTTCTAGAGAAACACATAAACTTACACTTTTTCAAGTTAAGTGGCATAGAATTTACTTCGCACCATTTAAACACATTACTAAGGTCCACTTGTAATTGTTTCCTGTCTCCTGGGGCACCAGTGAACTTAAATAATTTAACGTCGTCTGCGTACATTAAGCAATTCGAATACTTCAAAATATTTGGAAGATCGTTGATGAATAAAATAAACCGAAGGGGACCAAGGTGGGGACCTTGAGGTACACCTGACGTCACATGAATTACACGAGATGAACATTTTTTAAAGATAACCCTCTGTTTCCTGCCAATGAAATAAGATGAAAGCCAGCGCAGCAGGATTGGAGGGAAACCAATTTTATCAAGTTTGTATATTAGAGTTGAATGTGATACTTTATCAAAAGCCTTGCTGAAATCAGTGTAAATGACGTCAGTTTGATAATTACTTTTGAAACCATTATTCACATTTGTAGTGAATTCAAGAAGGTTTGATACAGTACTTCCGTAACGATTTCTTCAAATAATTTAGGAATGGCACACAGCTTAGCGATTTCCCTATAATTCGCAATATTCGACCTGCTTCCATTTTTATAAAGCGGCAAGATATACGACTCCTTCCACAAAGAGGGGAAAACTCCTTGTTTTAGAGAAGCATTGAAGATGTTTGTTAATGGCTTATATAGATAATCAGCACAACTTATTAGGACACAGGAGGGAATACCATCCGAGCCGCTTAGAAAAGAATTTTTTAAACTATTCAAATGGAGGAGAACATTGTCAGCGGAGTTTGAAGGAATACGGATGTGGCAAACTGTGGGAGTGGAAAAGGATATCTAGAAGTTATTTCATTTGGCTCGACAGAATAGTTCGATTCAAAATAATTTGCAAACATATCAGCAATCATATCATCATCACTAGTGTGTCAGTGTTGAGGGAAACCCATTTATTTTACGTTTTGAGTTAACCAAATGATAAAATAACTTGGGATTAGAAACGATGTCAATGCGAGTTTTATTAATGTAATTCCTGTAACATTTTCTGTTTAAGGCATTGTATTTATGACGAAGGATGGAGTACGCGGCGTAGTGAGAAGACAGGGCTGATTTTTTATAAAGTTTAAATGCTTTAGTTTTCTGATATTTTAAATGCTTTAGCTCTGAGTTAAACCACAACGAGTTACGAGGTCCGCTATTTTCTTTAACAAGAGGAATGAGGTTACTGAATATATTATTCAAGATTTTACTAAAGTGTAAGGCACTGTTCTCAACATCCCCATCGTACTCAGGCCAGATTATTTCAGATATAGATATTTTAAGCTTGTCGTAGTTAGCGTATTTGAAAGAATACCGCCGACTTTTCGGCTTTCTAGTTTCAGGACAATAACATGAATCGTAGGATGGTGCCAAGGACAACTCAGGTGGCGGGTGATAAGGGTCTATAGCTATAACTAAAGGATCGCCGCGTATTATAGTGCATTTAGCAGTATCATCAATAAACGCTAAATCAAGACATTTACCTAAATTGTTGATAACTGAATTAATCTGATATAGACCAAGATCGGAAAGTTCGTTAAGAAATTGGTTAAGTACATCCCGAGAAGAATTTGGCACCAGAATACCATCCACCGAATCCCAGGAAACACACGCTAGATTGAAATCACCCAACACAACAATCGAATCGGAGGGCTTGGCCATGGCAAATAAAGAGAGCAATAATGAAGTATGTTTGAAGTAAAGCGAAGGGTTAGAGTTTGGTGGAATATAAATTGCAACAAGAAAAACACTACTCGATGGGCACCGTATTCTAACACAGAGGAATTCAACATCATCTGAACCTGTGAACACAACTTTTTCAGAGGTAAAGTCGGTCTGAACAGCTATTAAAATACCCCCGCCTTTTCTATCTAAGCGATCATTTCTAAATATTTCATACTTACTACACAATATTTCACTATTAAACACGTTCGGTTTTAGCCAAGTTTCAGTAAAAACCAAACTTTCATAATTTAAATCAAAAGACTTTAAGTACAGCTCAGTTAATTTTGTTTTAGACCTCTAACATTTTGGTAATAAATATTGAAGAAAAAATTACTTATAAGTTTTTTGATCCTGAGGAGGGAATTTGAACAGTATTTTCATTCCGAGCTCGAGGTTTAAACTCAAACTCACGAACTAAAGCACCATTGGGCCAGAATGAACCATCAACAATGTTTTGAAAATGGTCGGCGGAAATATCAATTTTGAGGGAAGATATGCTTCTTTCGTATGAAAAATTAAATTTTCTAATAGCTATGTGCCGGTGATTAAGCTTTGATGTTATATAAGACTTAACATCTTCTATCGACGTTTCACTAGAAAAGCGCGAAACAAACACAGATTTATTCGCAGGAACTACGATTAGTTCTTTCGGTAACGGAGAAGGTCCACTTTGAGATGTAGGTTCAGACACAGCTGTCGTTTTTGTAGTGACACCTAAGGAAGATGCAGCTTGAGATAACTCAACACACGGAGAATTAAAACTTATTCATTCCTTATTTAAGCCGGGAGTAGGCAAAGAATCAGTTGGCGGGATGTCAATGTCTAAAGCAATGGGATTAGGAACAACGCTGTCTCCTCCATGCTTCCGCTTTTTTGAAGCTTGTTTAAGCTTAGGTGATGGAGAGGATGAATTTTCAATGCACTTAAAGTCTTTAAATGCATCTTCATATCGCTTAAACTTTTCGTTTAGAAGTTTTAACTCCTTACCCAACTCCTGGAAGCCACTTCTGGCGCTCCTAAACGTTTTACAAAGCTCAACTTCGGTTGATCTGAACTTGGGGCAAGACCAACGAACACCTTTGGTATCGGTTATGATACACAACCAACACGCAACGGTCTAAGTCGTTTTTAATGTTACATTTTTCAAAACAGCAGGATGAATACATTGCAGCGCGAAGTAGTAACAATTTGTATGTATGCACAAGAAAAACTCACAGTGTACGATTTTAGTACTATAGTAGCAAAGATGAGCGTTTGAGAGATACAGAAGTCTAGGTATTGTAAGTTCAATGGTTAGAAACCGTGCTGAACTTAACAGTTTTAAAGCCACTGCGCCAAAAAGCTTAAAAGCATAAAACCAAGCCAAAATCAGCTGTTTGCAGGAAAATTATTTGATCGATGATAATTATTTGAAGTATGATAAATCGCGGAAGATAGGAAAATGCACTCTCACGCAAAACAACAATAATGCACCAAAAGAGGCAAATATGCACAAGGAATGACAAGAATATTAATTTTTAATTTTTAATCCACGCACTTGTCTAAAACACAACAACTTATTGGAGCTTGGCTTCAAATAGCTTTTTCCAGTATAAATTACACAAATTAGAACTGCTTAGCACTTAGATAAACAAAGTAACTTTAGGAATTCTTTCAAACGAATGTTTAAGCGACCGCACAGTACGAACGATGTGAAACCTTGTGCTTGCTTTAAACCTTCTTTCTGTTTAATGGTTAAATTAGTAAAACAAAAATATTGGCTGCGAAATGGTGTTTAAATTGCCTGTACGTACATATGTGCTTGCAATAGAGGTGGCAGATATTTGCGTTCGTGTGACTTTGTCACGGTTACTCAAAAGTCACGGGTAACTGCGGTCACAACTTCCAAAAAGTTACCGTGACAGACTGTGACAACAAAAAAAAACAGTCGAAATTACCTTTTTGTAGTAGGATTGCGCCTTCCACGCTGCTACGAGATGTGACTGTGATAAAGTACAGTCGCTATTACATATCGAGAAACTGCAACCAGTTATTTAAGACTAAAATCTGTTGAATGCTGTTTAATACTAGAATTTCACACCATTAAAAACGATTTTGAATGACAAAAGAAACGACGAAAATAGTCAGTGATGCCAAATAAAGGGGAGATTACGATAACCAGGGCGACAAATTTTGTCTATGCCATGGGAAAGCTGGACTGCTCCGCTTTTCAACTATACCTACTTTTAGTTTCCGGGGCCTTTTAGTGTTGAAAATTATTTTTTTGATTTTTTTTTAGTATAAATATCTTTTGAACTACACAACCGATGAAAAAAAGTAATATGTCTGTCAAAATAAAGGCAATTAATTTATCTTCCAGCTCATGCACCTAATTTATTTTATTTTTCATATTTCAAAGCCCAAAATATTAATAAATGAAAAAAAATGTCGCAATTTTTTCATAAAATAACCGTTTTTGAAAAAAAAAAAACGTGATCAATGCTAAAGAAGTGTACATTATTTAGAAAGTACAAGTTTTGTACCCTTAACTTAGTATAAATAAATGATTATGATCTGCTTTTGAGGTTTAAGAATTCAGTGATAATAAAAAATTTAAATGCATTCACAAGCAACTGACAACCCTACACCTATTGTAGTTCATTCAAATAAGGTCCGCTCTTCTCCGGCGAATTCTGCGCAGTAAGGGTTATAATTCCTAAGCAGAGCTGGGCGATAAGAATTGCATGATTACGATTAATCGTCGGAGTCGGAGGTGTCAAAATAGTCGTAATG
>NW_023458559.1:3440794-3443414 GCF_013731165.1 Rhagoletis pomonella | reverse complement strand
GATTTACTGCCTTTACACTTGTTTTAACGTTTGCCATCTTTTTACATCAAAATAATGCAATATTTTAGCTGCTATTAATTTCGCACAGAAAAAGTAATCATTTGACCTAATGTGCAGTGGTATGTAGTAAATATATGTGCGTAGCAATAATGTTCATACATATAAATATATATTGTTATGTACATATGTGTGTATGTAAATATCCATACTGTTTTCTGGGTATCAAACCTTACCACCACTTTTTTTTTAATTAGGTATCTACAATTTTGTAAATTGTAGCAAACAACTTTTTTTTTTAATATAGTTCACACTGTAACAAAAATTATATAAATATAAATTTCAAAGTTTGTAGCAAGGCGAATTTATAAAAGGTGGTGTTACTAGATCAGCTGATTTTGTGTATGTGTTTCGCCTCACGGCTTCTAATGTCAAGTTGAAAAATTTTGTTTGAATTTCCACACACAGACTTATAAATTTTGACAGTTTATGCCGCCAAAGCAAAAACAAAATACATGTAAATTTTTGGTTTTTGTTCTCCTGCTATCACCTTATATTAATTCGCCTTGGTTTGTAGAAAGTTTAGAAAAGTTCTTCAAAATTTCAAACTTTTTAATCAAAATTTGTATAGCCCGGTCGAGTTAGACATTCAAAGTCCCCGTCGATCTCAAGTCTGCAAAAAAATTTATTCAAGGTCAAAGGTCACACAAATTTATTTTTTGAATTTTTCAGAAAAATGGTAAAGTTTATCACAAAAGTAGGTAAGACGAAAGATTATGCAATTTGTATCTATAAAAACTGTTATCACATTTTTCTTCCTAAGAATTACCATTTCTGAGATACAGAGATTGGAAAAATTGTGTTCTCCATAATATGCGCAAGCCCGCCTAAGTGCATTTTAAGAAATTTTGGGAAATTTTGCTTCAAAACTAACGTGCTTAATTCCCACATAAAGACTTCTTTATTTTGAATATGGCTTAACTTCACATGGTTTTTTTTCATAAAATGCTTCCAAGATCTGTTTTGTAAACATTTTTACAAATGTTTACATTTTAACGAAAGCGAGTTCGTTCAAAGTACGATCCATTTCCTCACTTCAAACTTTCCAGTATATAGCAATTATGACAGTGCGGAACAAGAACAATCGAATAATATTCGCGACAGTAAAATTCTTGAAATTCTCATGAAAAGTTAAAAAGTATTCGTTGGCAATGTGATTAATGTTGCGTTACTTGCGATAATGGCAAAGAAAAGCAACTCCAAAGTGATGCGAAAGCAATATATACCGCAAAAGTTTTTTTTTTGTATTAAAAAAGAAAGAATGAAAGCAATATGTACCGCTGTTGAGTGCATCATTGTTTAATGGCAACACTACTTTGCAGAATCAGCTTTCGTTAAGTCCATTAATACGTGGCATATTTTAATTGGCTATTGTATTGGCGGCCGCTGTGGTGTAGTGTTAAGCAGTGCGCGCTTCCACTCCGCAGCGCCTGGGTTCAAGCCCTGGTCAAAGCAACATCGCAAAAAATTTAGAGAAAAGGTTTTTTCTTAACAGCGGTCACCCCTCGGAAGGCAATGGCAAACCTCCGAGTGTATTTCTGCCATGAAAAACAGCTTCTCATAAAAATACAATCGCCGTTCGGAGTCGGCGTAAAACTGTAGGTCCCTCCACTTTGTGTGACAACATCAAGGCGCACGCCACAAATCGGAGGAGAAGCTCGGCCAAACACTAACATATGTGTAAGCGCCAATCTAATAATAATAATAAAATTCTATTCAGCTATTTAACTTTGTTGTTTGACATTCCTAACTGTCATTTTTTTCATATATAAAAACCTGTACATAGAAAATTTTTTTTAATTCTTCGTTCGCTTAATATTGCAAATAAAACATTTATATATACTTGCTTAATTGAACCCGCCCGTGTATTGATTTAACAGGTTATGGGCCCAGCGTGGTTCAATAAATAAGAGTTAAAGTAAATACAAAGTTGCAATTAGAAAAGTTAATCGTAATTAATTAAATAAAATTTCCCACCGGCTAAACAACAGCAACTACAGATTGTGGAAGTTCAATGTCGATGCGGTATTAAAAGGCCATGGACTAGGAATAGTACAAGGGACATCGAAATTCGCTGATTTGGTCTCCCAAGATCAAAAGGATTTATGGATGAAGCGTGACGGTAAGGCTATGGGAATCCTTATTACTTCTATCGAAAAAAGATCAAGCAAACCATGTGCTGACATGTACCAGTTCGAACGAAGTCTACGATAAGTTGAGAATTATCCACGACAAACGAAGTGAAGTCAAGGTTATGTGCCTTTTAGAGGTTTACACCGATAGATATTGCAGCGGCGGCGTCGTGGATCTTAGAAATAATCGGCGGCGGCGGCTACGCCGGCATCTCAAATTACGCCGGCGCATCTGGCCATTAGCCACATACCAAAGAACGTAGGAAACCAATTCTTGCTAAATTGTAACGCGAAATATTATTTAAAAGGCGCCTTATTAATATTTTGATTCGGTGCATATGTTTGTTTATAGAAATACTTTAATATAAACAAGTAAGAAAGTCCAAGTTCGGGCGGAGCCGAACATTAAATACCCGGCGCAAGTATTAAAT
>NW_023458559.1:3419119-3440694 GCF_013731165.1 Rhagoletis pomonella | reverse complement strand
ACAACTGTGCCAAGTTTGGAAGAAATTGGTGTAGCGGTTACCAAGATATACACATGTAACCATAAGTGGGCGTGACTACGCCCATTTGCCAAAATTTTGTAATATTCTTATTTTTTGTCTAAAACTCATTGCAAACATCAATTTTGAGTGAATTATCTTCAGTAGTTACTAAAATATCGCAGTTTTCGTTTTTCTGAAAATTACCGTTATATGGGAGGTAGGCGTGGTTATTGTCCGATTTTTAAAATTTTCAGCCATTTAGTATGCTGTACTAAGGCCAACAACTGTGCCAAGTTTGGAAGAAATTGGTGCAGCGGTTACCAAGATATACACATATAACCATAAGTGGGCGTGGCTACGCCCATTTTCCAAAAATTTATAATATTCATGTTTTCCGTCTGAAACTAATTGTAAGTATCAATTTTGAGTGAATTATCTTCAGTAGTTACTAAAATATCGCAGTTTTCGTATTTCTTAAAATTACCGTTATATGGGAGGTAGGCGTGGTTATTATCCGATTTCGCCCATTTTCAATACCATCCGTCCCACGCCCAAAAGAAGTTCACGTACCAAGTTTCGTTCAGATATCTCAATTTTTACTCGAGTTATCGTGTGCACAGACGGACGGACGGACGGACAGACAGTCACCGCTTAATCGATTTCTCTTTTCATTCTGATCATTTATGTATACATTTGTCTATATCTATCTCGATTCGTTTTGCCTGTTACAAACAACCGTTATGTCAACAAAGTTATAATACCCTTGTGCACAAGTGCGCTCGGGTATAAAAATAATCGATTAACCAATTAGCTTATTAAAAAGTTGAATCGAATAACCCCACGGCCGTAATTGCGTTTCAAAAAAGCGTTGTAAATACTCACTACGAAAATCACTTCACTTTTCCTCCCAAATCACTCCGAATCTCCTCACTCCAAAATCATTTCATACAATCTTTACACCGCAATATTTTTTATTGGTGTGAAATATTTTTTTACTTTCTTTAACGAAAGAAAGAAGACACCTATTTTTTATTTCGTCATGATATTCGAAAATATCGTAGAAAATCTCCGAAATTTTAAAATATCAAAGAATTACCTTTTTTAAACTTTTTGCAGTTAATAAACTATATTTCGGAGAAAATCAGTTAAGCAATCAAAATGTGCGTAATCACTTAAGCAATCAAAATGTGCGTAATTACCTCGGCTTGCCATTACAGTGTGAGATAGATTTAAATAAATATTTTTTATATATTTTTTATAATTTTTTTTAATTAACTATGCACAGTTAATTTTTTTTTATTGCAATCTAAATAATGGTCAGACTTTATGGAATATACTGTAAAAATTTAAGAATGGAAATAAAGCACGGAAAAGCAAGGAAATAAAGAAGCACTGTCAACGCATGCGCTGAAACTTTATGTACGCACACATGAAAAAACTACAGTTTTGTGTTTTCCATTCTAAAATTTTTACAGTGTACTCCATAGACTGTGACAGCTACTTAGATTGCAAAAAAAATCAAAACAGTGTATAATAAATAAAAAAATGATTAAAAAAATATCTCACATTCTAATAGTTACAAAGCCGAGGTAATTACGCACATTTTGCTTACTTACTGATTTTCTCTGACAAACAGTTTATTAACTGCAAAAAATTTAAATAAGATACTTCTTTGTGAGTTCAAAATTTCGGAATTTTTTTCGACAAAGAATGTAAATAAAATATTTCACCCCAAAAAAAATATTGAGGTGTAAATATTGTATGGAATGGCCCATAAATAGAGTGACAACAAAGTACACCATTTTGCATTTTCTCTTTTCAGTTCCAGAACATTATTTCCTTATTTTAGTAACAAGATAAACAACTTATCGTTGTAAAAGATTTGCGCTTTTTGAATAGTTTAGTTAAATAATATATTTTACTAATGTATTAAAACTGAAAGCTAGCGACGTAGTACGTTTTGACCATGTGATTTCTCGTGCCAAAAAACTATACCCCATAAAAGTTTTCTGTTAATAACTTTAAAATGCTTAACAATATTAACCTTCCGCCATCGGAATATGGTGTACCCCTTCCGATAATTTTAAACGCAATTTTACGATATCTTCCATTGATTGTACAGTGGTCGAAAAAATTACAGCCGCACCACATATTGACAAGTTTAACTTATTATTTTTTTTATGTTATTAAATTTAAGTAATTTTTTATAAAAATATAGTTCATTCTTTAACAAAATCCGTCTAAAACCAAGTTTCAAACTTTGTGTAATATCAACAAAATATATATATTCAACAAAAAAATCGAGCTCTTTAATTAGATTTCTTAGAAAGATTCTGAGTATGCAGTTCTACAGCCCATTGAATTCAAGTTGAATATAATGCAAGTTACAAATGGCTTAAAATTACCCTTGATTTTTTATTTTACTGAATTTGTTACGGTTTTCTTCCATATAAAAATAAATTGTGTTTATTTGTGAGACGAAAAATTCTAAAAAAAACCTACTTTAATTTTTATCCATTTGAAACTTGCACTTTATTCTACTAGAATTCAATGAGCTACAAAACTCCATACTCAAAATCTTTCCAAGAAATCTAATTAAAAAGCTCAAAATTTTTGCGAAAGTTTGTTAAATTTTTTAATATTGCACAAAGTTTGAAACTTGGATTTACACTAAATAATAAAAAAATAAATAAATTGTTAAAACTTGTGCTGCAGCTATAATTTTGTCGACCACTGTATATCATGAATATTTTGTACCTTAATCCTCAGGCGAGTGAAAAATGACAAAAAACGGTGGCGGCGGCGGCGTGGCTCGGCGGCGTATACCTCTTGTGCCTTTATTAAGAATATTTCTCGCTACGAATGCAGGAACACGTGCCAGTTGCGGCATATGTGTCGAAGGTATCATCCTTGGCGGCGGAAATAGAGGCACAAGGAGAAAAGCTATCCGACAATATTAAGATGGTACGAATCATAAGCAGTTTGCCATCAAGGTACCAAAATTCAAAACCGTGTGGTACAACATAAAGGAAGGCAGAACTATAGAAAATTTGATGGCAAAGCTACAATTAGAAGAAGATCAATTCAAGAAGAATAGCAATGCAGAAGTAACAGAAGCTGCGTTTAATGCAAAGTCGGGAGAATTCAAGAGGTCAATCGCCGCGAAAGCGCAAATCAAAATGCAATTTTTGTAATAAAATTGGACACTGGGAGAGAGAATATCGTGCAAAGAAAAGACAAATCAAACAAAAAGACGAATACAACAAGCAGAAAGACAAAAACGGTGATGAGGTAGCATTTATTGCGTCAACATCAGATGTTATGTCAGCTCCGTATAGTTACGTGTGGATCGCTGACTCAGGTGCTACAGAGCACATGACTTTACGCAAAGAGTGGTTCGAAGATTTACAGATGTCAAATTCAGACCGGTATGTTTATATTACAAATGAGAAACTCCCCATTAGAGGTTTCGGTGCTATACAAATATATGCTCTGGTAAACAACAAGTGAATACCTCCTAGGATTTGTGATGAAAAAAAATTTCCATCGATAACTTAAATTTGTGACACACAATGGCTAGAGGCGTCGCCTGACTGCATTCTTTCATATATTTATGTATGTGCCAGTTTTACCGTTCTATACTTTTTATCTACTCGTTTATTCCATGGGGTATTCATGCTTTATTTAAATTTAAAAAATTAAATTACTATACCGTCTTAAAAATCTGAAAATTCACCGCGGGAAATTTTTTTATTCTCTTTTTCTCTTCGCCTTCTCGTTTTTGCCTTTATCAGTTTTGAAAAAAGGTTTTGAACGAACCATTATATCACATTCCTAGGCAAGTTTTGAAAGAATATCTTCGATACTAAATTTTACTAAAACAAAATGTTGAAATCAGCTTCATATAGAAAAAGTGTCATCGTTAATTAAGAAAGAGATGTTCTTAAATATCATAACTTTACGACACTCACATATTGAGTAGATTTGACTATTTATTTTATTATATTTTAATAAGAATTATTTGTTTATAAAGTTATAGTTTATTCCTTAACAAGCACTAAATGAAATTAAGTTTTATCTTTGAACAACATTAAAAAAATCTACAAACTTTCTATTTCAATTTGATCTCTTAATATTTTGCAGTTTTTTAGCTCATTCAATTTTAGTCTAATAAAGTGCTGTGATTTACAGTTGATGTATGGCATATTTTTGACGATGTCGGTAATTTTCTTCCATATTATCTAAGTATGTTTGACGATTTGTTTAATGAAGAAAATGAGCAACGCCTTCATCAAAAAAAAAAAGTAATATTAAAAATCAACGATAAGCCGCAGCTATGTATGTATTTTAAACTTGCGCTTTATTTGAATTGATCGGGCTACAAAACTGCATACTCAAAATATGTATTTATAGGAAATCTAATTAAAAAGCTTTACGAAAGTTTGGACCTTGGATTTATACGGGTTTTGTTAAAGTGTAAACTGCACTTTTATAAACAAATAATTAAAATTATATAATTTTAAGATAAATGGCCAATCTAGTTAACATGTATAAAGTTTTGATAAGCACTTGAAATGTCAAGTTTTAGTACTGAATTCAAGTTCTTCATCCATTCATTATAACTTTAAAAAATTTGTTTGTTAAGAAGTGTATCTTAAAATATCTGCCTTGACATTTATGTTAAAAGTGTAAAATATGTAAATGTACCTACATAAACTTTCTCGTGTATACCATCAAAGCATTGGTCTTGAAGGGAATCTATGTATGCATGCATGCATATGAGCAAATTAAAAAGTCGATACAATTTACAGTCGAAAAGTACACTTTTTGTATAGATTATAGATTATTTCCCAACACTGTGGGGAACTAAGCAAAATGGCCTAGTGTATTTCACAAATATTCAAATACATAATCCACAAACCGATAATTTTATATATTCATTACAAGATAATTTGTCATTAGTCTGAAATAAAATATTATAAAACGGAAGGGTAAAATAGTATTGTGTTATTAATTCAAAAATAAAAATTTCCATTTCACTGACGAAGGGGGGGCGATCTATCCCCCCTAAGCCCCCCCTGGCTACGCCACTGCTTGGTAACAATTTAATCTATTCGGCAATTCAGCTATGAAGTTTTGTATAAATTCTGGTGCTGCATACTTCACGGGGCAATATTTTGTTACCCGCGTATGAAATGGTAACAAAATTTACCAGTGCGAATGCGAAAAGGGTTTAAAATATAGCAGGAACTTTATTTACCGGTAACAAAATTTTTGGTTCCAACGCAGAATATGCCTGCAAAAATCAATTTAGAATGATGTTATACAGCGAAATGATTATGCAGCAAACTCAGCATAACTTGATACACTGCAACAATGGCATCGCTGACTTGGACTCATGCCTGAGCCTGGTATTGGTTGAGTTCGCTATTTCATGTTGCTTAAGGAAGAAAGCACATGTTTCAGGTATATTTATCCAATAACTCTGAAGTGCTCCAAAAACTGAAATGTTTCATTTCTATGGTACGCAACATGACTGGCGAAACTGTGAAATATATTCGGTGCGACAACGGCACGAAGTTTATGAATAAAGGCGTCGCCGAGCTGCTGGCGAACAATGGTATTGTTCTGGAGAGCAAAACGGTTTCGTCTAAAGGGAAAATAGGACCGTTCAAAAATCTGCTCCTACCATGTTGCTGGCAAGCGGTCTAAACAAAACTTTGTGGCCTCAAGCCGTAGGAACGGCAGTATATATTCTTAATCGATCAGCATTGGAAAATCGGTTAAAAACGCCATTCGAAAGCTGGTTTGGTAGAAACCCAGATTTGAGTCCCTTGAAGGTTTTTGACACCGAATGCATGGTCTTCCTTCCCAAACAGCTCGGAAGAAAAAAGTGGGGCGCCAAAGCAAAGAACATGTTCTTTGTTGGTTATGAACCTTCGTCAAAAAATTTTCGTCTATACGATCAAGAGACAGCTGAGGTAGTTATTAGCTGCGACGTCGTTTTCAACGAAAAGCTAATAAAAGTTGGACCTTTTCACGATGGAGACGAAGAAGAAATAAACAATCTTAGCCATGAACAACAACAAGATGAAAACGTTTCATCTTTTCGACAGCATATATCTGGCACACCAAAGGCTTCGATGAAAACGGAAGCATCAACAACCGACGTGTCGACTACACCTACCAATTCTACATCTACTGATTCAAGTATTGACGCAAGAGAGCACAAGCGGTATGGCCTACGGAAAGAAGTTGTACCCCCTCAACGTTTTGGGTACGATTACATGGGCTGTTTTGCAGCTATCCCAGAACCGGATTCATATGATGACGCGGTGAATTCGGAATATGTAGAAAACTGAAAATTCGCTATAAACGAAGAAATAAGCTCCCTTGAGCTTAATCATACTTGGGATTTGGTCGAAAAACCCTGGGATAAAAATATTATTAGCTGCAAATGGGTGTTTAAAATTAAATCAATACCAAATCAAAAACCAGTATATAAAGCACGATTAGTGGCCAAGGAGACATATTCGCCAGTAGTGCGATTTGATTCAGTGAGAGTTGCCAAGACGATAGCTGCTTTTGAAGATATGGAAATGACGCAATTTGATGTAAAAACTGTGTTTTTATATGGCGAGCTCAGTGAGGAAATTTGTATGAGTATTCCAAAAGGCATCAATGTTACTTCCGGTAATAATTTAGTTTTTCGTCTCGAAAAGGGTCTTTACGGCCTTAAGCAAGCTTCTCGTAATTGGAACTCAAAATTTACTGATTTTTTACAAACATATAAAATGAAGCAATCCAGATCCGACCATTGTGTCTTTTATGGGAGTATTCAAAATCGTAAGATTATTTTGCTTTTATATGTTGATGATGCGTTGATAATATCTCCTAGCAAAACTGCTTTAAAATTATTTATTGAAAAATTATCAAACAATTTTCGTATCACTTATGGTGAAAACAATTAGTATGTTGGACTTGAAATTCACAGAGACGGATTAAATAAAACTATTAAAATCTGGCAGCGTTCCTACATATTAAAAATACTTAAAAGATTTAATATGGATGATGCAAAAGATATTTCAACACCAAGTGACAGTAATGTGTATCTTTCGAAATCTAGCGAGGAAGACAATGTAAAATATCCATTCAGAGAAGCTGTGGGCTGTTTGATGTATGCAGCTACTGTATTCAGACCTGATATTTCTTAACTGCATAGCGAAGTTAGCAAATTCACCGAAAATCCAAAAAAAACTGTCATATACAAGCCGTCAGGAGGATATTTCGTTACTTGAAAGCCGCAATAGACTACTGCATAAAGTACAGATCAGGTAATGCTCTTATATTTGAAGGCTATTGTCATGCAGGTTTCGCTCGTGACATCGATACAAGGCGATCTACAACAGGCTATGCGTTTCTCATAAACGACAGTGTCGTAACCTGGAGGAGCCATCGTCAAAAAACGGTTGCTTTGCCCACAACGGAAACCGAGTGTATGGCCGCGCGCGAAGGGGCCAAGGAGTTAATTTGGCTTCAACAACTTCTATCTGATGTTGGAATTCAAATATGTCAACACTTAGCTGCAACGTGCTGATATATTTACGAAGCCCTTAACAAGTCAACGTTTTAAGAATAATTTAAAGCTTTTAGGGATGTTATATTTAAACAATGAGAGAGTGTCGAAAGCAACAAGACCATTAATACGTGGCATATTTTAATTGGCTATTGTATTCAGCTATTTAACTTTGTTGTTTGACATTCCTAGCTGTCATTTTTTTCATATATAAAAACCTGTACATAGAATATTTTTGTTTACTACTTCTTCGTTCGCTTAACCCTCTAGTAGGTAAATTTTTGTATGAGATGAAAAATTCAGGAATGGGTGATTTTAGCACGAGAAATCCAAAAATGATGTCCATTTCGATCTGTGACAGTAACTTTTTCCTACAGTGGAGAAAAACCAAGACCGTCTGGAGATTTTTCAGCTTTCTCTTACACAATGTTCACCTACAAACCGGCAAGCCCGTCTACAGACGGTCAAAAATGCAAACTGGGTTTTTAAATGTCGGCAAGCCGGTCTGTAGACGGTCTTTGTTCGAAAGCAATTTTCTCCATTTCGAATGGTGACATGATTATAAAACTTATATCAAAATACTGTGCTTTTAACTACGAAACCCACTAATTTTTTTTGTATCAAAAAATGATTAAAAAGAAAACATTTCTTTAATTACGAAATTACTTAATAGCAAGAAATAATTAATTTTAACCGAGTTTTTCACAATCTGTGATTCAACTGCCGATTAAAATAAAACGGATTGACATAACGGATTAAAATTTACATCGTCGTAAAGGTACGCTTTCTTTCTAAAGATCGTGCTTTTCGAATATAGAAAAAAATTATTATAGGTGCACTAAACACGTGTTTAGTTAACGACCGTCTGGAGGCGGTTCAGCCTACTAGAGGGTTAATATTGCAAATAAAACATTTCCATATACTTGCTTAATTGAACTCGCCCGTGTATTGATTTATTAACCGCAAAATTCTTAGAATTTATTTGTATCAAAAGTCACAAGCGCCGTTCTGTAATATCAAAAATGCCTCCAATCCTGCCAAAGAACTTGGGTATGTACATACGTTGTTCTAAAAATCGATTGTTGGCCTCAAACGACCAAGAATAATAATAAATAAATTTAATAAAGTAATGTAAAAAAAAATATTTTTTAAAAACAAGCTTTTATTTAACATGTACAAAAGGAATAAATAAAATAGTGTAACAAAAGATTTTTTAGCATGAAAATTTTGTCAAAACTGCACTAAAATGAATAAATAAAGTAAGTTAAGGTCTCGTTAAAGTTATTAAAAGCCATTAAGTGAAAGGAGTTACTCAAACTCTAATGAAAATG
The DNA here is from genome assembly GCF_013731165.1 of Rhagoletis pomonella. NCBI lineage: Eukaryota > Metazoa > Arthropoda > Insecta > Diptera > Tephritidae > Rhagoletis > Rhagoletis pomonella. The sequence continues at coordinate 3,431,787 of NW_023458559.1, read as the reverse complement.
ACTAACAATTTGTACTAATTTACTTCGTTTTTAAAAAAGTTTGTCGCGCGAACAGCAAACCGGCATTTAAATATCTGCATACATACATACCTAATAGCCCAGTAAAATTATACTTTTTCTTACAAAAAATTTGTAACAGCAATTTTTTGATGCAGTTTACTTCTATTTGACACGTAGATCATGGATCCACACTGTTGCCCCTAAATTTCATTTGGCAACATTGCGCCATCTTTAATTTAAGTTTTTTTGAGTTTTTTCCCAATTTGCAAGCTTATTTTGCATTTTCGTAAAAAATGCTTATATACAAATACGTAGAGAACTTAATTTCCCACATTTGTTATATAGAAGGTTTTTTCAAAATAGCATTTTTTATTGTAAAAAATTAGCGAAAACTGCCAAAAAAAATTACATTGCCACGGTTTTCGCCATTTTTTGACAATTTCTGTTGAAAATACATAGCATATTGAAACTCAAAAGTTGTAGAGGATTTCATTCTTCACAACTTGTATACCTATATTGGTTTTGTATGACGCTTAGATCACGGCCGGGAACGTTCGAAACATAGCGATTAACCCAGAAAAATTAGTTAAATTTGGTAGGAAAGTTAAACAAAAAAAATGGTAACAGCGATTTTTTGATGCAGTTTACTTCTATTTAAAACGTAGATCATGGATCCACAGTCTCGCCCCTAAATTTCATTTAGTAACATTCCCCCATCTTGGATTTTATTTTTTTTGGGGGTTTTTGCGATTTGCAAGCTAATTTTGCATTTTTCATAAAAAATAGTTAAATACATATACATACATATGTAGAGAATTTAATTTTCCACATTTGTTATGTAGAAGGTTTTTTAAAAATAGCATTTTTTATTGTAAAAAATTAGCAAAAACTACGAAAATATTTTACATTCTCACCGCTTTCGCAATTTTTTGACAATTTCTGTTGAAAATACATGGCATATTGAAATTCGAAGGTTGTAGAGAATTTCATTCTCCAAAACTTTTGTGCCTACCTTTTCTTGTACGACGCTTAGATCACGGCCGGGAATGCGGTAAGCATAGCAATGTACGGAATGCGCCGTAAAACTCATTGCCCCACCAGCGCTGAGGTAGAGTTTTTCGCCGCGTTTTTTTTTACGTGGTTTCTCCAGTACTCCCGATCCACGGGCAACGTTTTTTTTTTTTTTATAAAATAGGTAAATCAAATTTATTTCGAATATTTGTTAATTCTATTTATTGAAAGGTAACAACGGGGAAAGGCTTGTGTTAATTATATTGATAACAGAACCTGGCAGCTCGCACGTTGCCTAAATTCTCAAGTAACATCAAATCCTCAAATGAATGCATTGCTTGTATTACCATCAATATCGCCATGTACAAACTTTGACAACATACAAAAATAGAGATTTCGCACGAGCGTTTGTTTGGTTTTTATAATTATTGTAATTTTCTTTTAATAAAATCACGATTTGTCAAGTACTTAAATTTATTTATCTAGTAATAATGCAGCACACAACCCTGAAATCTAAAAAAAAGTCTGAGGAAGGCCATTAAATAGCAGCACACAACCCAGTGCCTTCGTCAAGCATGAATATAGCTACAACAACAACGATCACTACAACAACAACCCAAAAAGGTTGGCTACTGTATATACTGCAAAACACGTTGAGTTCAGGTAGCGAAAAAATTGTACGATGGAAAAATGGCGGAAAGTTGGCAACTATTGAACTGAGCGGAACTACTCTACTGTGCGTTTCTAGGACAAACAGTCTACGGTTAGACAATGTGAACGCGCCCAATGTGTCACGAATTAGGAGCATAATTAGAAACATATCGGTGTGTTATTTAATTGAAGCATTCAGATCAAGTACAAACCACACACCCGGTAGGTGCTCTACAGAAATTCGTATAGAAATATCCCAAGGTTAACAGCTGATTTATTCAAACTAATTTCCGGTATTTTATCTTACCAAGGAATTCACAATAGAATCTATTATACCACTGCCTAAAACTATCCTACATAGTTGCGCCGGCAAATTACGCTCTGCTATCACTAGCAGTCAGGGGCGAACGCAGAAATTTTTTTCGGGAGGGGTTTAAAATTATTATTTTTTTTTTTTCATTTAATCAGTAGCACCAAATATGCGTTTCGGTGGTACAAAATGTCTATATTTTTTCCATAAATTCGAGTTATTACATATGTATGCATGAAAAATGTGAAATATCATTTCTCTACTGCTTCGACTTAAAAGAAAATATTGTAATCAGTATTTCTTTATTCGCAACTTCTATATTTCTGTGGATGCTAAGTAAAGCTTAACCATCTAATCTTTGTTCCCCAGTTTTACTTCGTAAATATGATTCAAGCTTAAGAAGGAGCGTTCACTGGAAATAAGTGTCACAGGAAGTGTTGGCCCTATCTGCAAGAATCGGTATACCTTTAGGTACACAGGTGTTGGACTATGCTCCGTAGGTACATTGAAAACATAATAAGGGTATTCATCAAACCTTATAAACCGTATAAAATTATAATTGTGTAAACTTTGGAAATCAACTGTCATAATTTGTATGGAAACTCGTTTACACATTTTAAATAAATTTCTACAACGATATCACTGAATAATCTTGATAACCTGAAGACAGTGTAACTCTGTCGCAGTGTATACAAAAAGAGAGTATGGGGCGTTCATGTAACAGAGCTCTTAAATTTACAAGAATATCTGCTTGATAAAGCTATCGGTTTAGATGAATACCGCTAATATTAATTTAAATATTAGCATGGCATTTGAATTTAAATGTAGAAAATTACCTTTGACACATTTTAACACATGATAATTGAAATGTCAAATTACGTTTAGTCGAAGGCGGAAATGTAAAAGCAGCATCCGGTGCCCACGGACATTCCAGGAGCTCATAATTCTCGTTATTGCTTAGTTTACGGTGACCAAAATTTGACGCATCATTAAGAGGAACCTGCAAGGACGTGGATATATAAATTCGGTTGCAGAGAACTTAGAACTTGATTTTCGTGACGCAGAGGGTTGTGAAATGACCGGAATATTGAAAACAATGAGGGTGTTGATTTTTTAAACTTAGGGAAGCGACCATTTTTGGGCCTTAATCAAACTACGCCTAAACGTTAATATTCATACATGCTAGTAAAATTCCAATAAGATTTTCTCTATCTCATCATTACGTCCTGAGAACTGTGGGACTCGGGTAACTTATAGCCCACTTTCACCAAGACCTGTTTTAATTTCCTTTTCCCGTAGGCATTAACTGCAGTTAAGGCGTGGTGGAAATGAACTCTTACTCTGGAATCAGCTGCACCAAGTTTCCCAGCGCCGGAGCGTATTCATTTTTTCCGTACTTGACACTCGTCAGATGAATTTTCGGCTGTTTGTGAAAATTCGGCAGCCGGAGGGGCAGAAGTTTTCAATTTAAAATAGTTCGTTATTTTTACAGAATGCATTCGGTACGTAGCACTTTTTGCTCTGGTAGATAGATATGTAAATTAATTCCAATTACTTCTCCCCTTTCGAAAGCTTCAAAAACCTTAAAACGCAAACCAAAATGTGCATATAGTATATATGTAGTACTTTTAGGGATTATGTAAAGTATGTATGTATATAAAGTGGTGTTACCAGAGCATCTAGACGGAGAGCTCATGCCCAAAAAACCCATCATTCTTCAGATCGATTGAAATTGTTTGTGAGCTTAGCTTGTTATCTATATATATAAATGTGAATGTCTGTTTGTTTATTACCTTATAACTTTTGCGCCACGACACGGAAATGCACGAAACTTGGCAGACTTACTAGTTTTTACCCCGAGAAGGTTATAGGTATGGTCTTATTTGAAAATATGTCATAAATTTCGCAAGGGGGCGTGGCACCGCCAACAGACCTGCAAATGTTTAATTAGCTAAAACTTCGGAACCATAATTGAAAGAATTTGCAATTTGGTACGAAGACATGTCTACGGGAGGCGCTTATTGAAAGGTATATATAAAAGAGAGCGTGGCACATGAACTTGAAATTTGGTATGCAAACATATCTATGGTAGGTGCTTATAGTAAGGTATATATTAATGAGTTTGTAAAAGGGGGCGTAGCACATAACATGTGCGTGGAAGTTCTTATCAGCCATAACTTCGGAATCACAAATCACATGACCCCTTTAATTCCTTCTGATATGCCTTTAGAATTTAAAAAACTTCAGTTTCCAGTTCACTTAGCTTTTGCAATGACAACTAGTAATTAAAAAAAAAAAAAAACCGACTTCAACTCTCATATAAGAAAATATATATATATATATATATCTCATGATCCGCTGATCGGATCTTAACCAGATTAGTATGGGACCACCTCTGAGACACTACCTTTCCGATGCAAAAAGAATTATCGAAATCGGTTGACGTCCAAAGTTATGCGGTAACATACATAAAAAAAAAAAAAAAAAAAAAATTTATATTCCGACGAACTGATAACCTCCTCCTTTTTTGGAAGTCGGTTAATGAAAAAGGATGCCTTAAAATAAAACCAACTCTTTATCGAAAATAAATTTTATGTTAATAGATGCATTGAAGTACTAAAAACATGCTGCGGAATAATATTAGAGTAAGAAATTAGATAGTTAAAATTTAGTTATTACAATACAACTTTGGTATTTCAACTATTATATAATTTATTAAAACTATTTTATTATGAACATATTATTGCTTTTGATTTCATAGCACCCCAGCTAAACAACTATTCTACGTTATTATGCTATCACGGCTATATTAAAATTCGAGAAGAAATGAAATATAACACCGTTACATAAAATGTTTTTCATATTTGTATAAAGACGTGCGGTGGAACCCGCGGTAAAAGCTAGTATGCATATAAATTGATATCAGGAGGGCTGGCTGCTGAACAACGTACTTCATATGACTTGAAATTTGGACAGAATTTTAACTAAAGTATGTAGGAAACTAGCTTTTACCCGCGGGTTTCACCCCACGCCAGAAGGAATTATAGGGGTCATGTGACTTGTGGTTACGAAGTTATGGCAAAAAATTCCAAGCCTATGTTAAGTGCTACGCCCCTTTTACAAACTCATTTATATATACCTTACTATAAGCACCTACCATAGATATGTCCGCATACCAAATGTTATGTTTATGTGACTTATGTTTCCGAAGTTATAACTGGTAAAATATTCCACGCCTTTGGGATTTTCCGCCCCCTTCCACAGGCTTATTTTTATACATACCTTACTATAAGCACCTACCATACATACCTGCATACCACATTTCAAGTTCATGTGACTTATGTTCCGAAGTTATGACTGACTAAAAATTCCACGCCTATGTTATCTGCCACGCCTCCTTTTACAAACTCATTTACATATACCTTAAGATAAGCATCTACTATAGATATGTTTGTATACCAAATTTCAAGTTCATGTGACTTACGGTTCCGAGGTTAGAGCTGATTAAATAATTCACGCCCATGGGAGGTGCCACGCCCCCTTTTCCAATACCGCCAATTTTTTCCCATGAGTATGGAATTAATTTTATTTATCTCGCCAGCAAGTTCCAATGCTCTACCACAAATATTTCAAAAGATATACAATATGAAAATTTTAGTATGTATAGGAGGTGCCACGCCCTCTTTTCCAGCACTGTCCATAACCTTCCCGGGGTAAAAGCAAATAAGTGTGCAAAGTTTCGTGCGATTCCGTGCCGCGGTTCAGAAGTTATAAGGTAATATGCAAACAGACATTCACATTTATATATATAGGTGAATTCAAGTTTGCCTGCCAATTCTTATGGTCTTAAAGTAATTCCAGCCTATGTTGAAAGTGCATTGTTGCAAGTATAATTCAACATACTTCAGACATGGTGTCCGAGAGTGCGGGCGCGGGGAAGAAAACGTATATCGCTAAAATGCCATGGCGTGCCATGATATCTATCAACATCAATATTTAGTCCGGTTATGCTTCCAAGCTTGTGCTCATTCACCTCGGTTTGTTCTTTATTTGCAAATTTTTGCGAATAGTTGAAAATTCGTACAAACTTTTACGGAAATAAAAACAGTATTGCTTTTGTTTACGTAATTAACTAAATACAAAGAGAGAAATTTCTTAAAATTTTCCGCAGGCATTTCGGGAGGGGTTTGAACCCCCAAAACCCCTACCTGCGTTCGCCCCTGCTAGCAGTAGTGAACACTGTAAAGAAGCTGTTAAGCAGGGATCACAACATTTATACATTTGTACAGATTTGTACATTTTGAGTCACAGAGTGGTGTTGTCTAGAAATAATGAGTTTAGCTCAATAACAACTTTCAAACAACACCACTCTGTAACTGTTAAAATTTACAAATCTTGTGATCGCTGCTTTAGATGAAGATAAACATAGGGAGCTGCGAAAATATTAAAATTTAAAGCTAAGTGCATAGTATACATTTAGGTTGTATGTTTGTTGTGTATGTGGAGACCCTTGCAAATTACTTTTCAAATTTATACACACACATGTACACAGCAGCAACCCACTAGGATAATAGGTAAGCACCTTACGAGGTAAGCCATGTTTTCTTTCAGTTTTTAGTACCAAAATTGTCATCATGGCCAATGTCATCTACTAGTAAAGCGCAAAATGAATACCTCCGACGACACATTACTTTGTCAGTTGCAAAATAACATGCAGCCGAAGTTATTTCCAAGCACCGAACTACTCCGAGCGACTGCTCTGCATTACACGTAACTTACTTGTTAAAGCGGCTCAGAAGTATGTCTGATACCAAATGTACATTCTAAATTCCTACTTACATAAGGCGGCCACGCCTTTGTTAAAGTAAAAGTGTGTTTGCATTGTTCAACTTTGCGTTCAACATTTGCGTTCAACTCAGCGCAGGGTTGCACGAAAAAAAAGTTGAATGGCTAAAAATATCAACATATGAAAAAATATCAAAATATTCGCCATAAAAAGGTGTTTGCATTGTTCAACTTTGCATTCAACTTTTGGTTGAATGGCCTTTCAACTAATCGCTTTCAACAAAGTTGGTCGCCAGCCAACATTTAGCCATTCAACTTTTTTTTCGTGCAACCCTGCGTTGAGTTGAACGCAATTGTTGAACGCAAAGTTGAATAATGCAAACACTGCTTTAGGGAGATTCGTCAGTGACGTGGTAAGGACAGCCGGCCGAAGTGTAAGTTGCTGGTAAGGTATTGCCCTATATTGCCAATAACTTCATCATTATTTATAATTTGAAAACTCTTTATGCATGAATAAATTCGTATTTTCAAGACATCACATCGTTGAGAATAACTCATATTCGAAGAAAAATGCAGATACCCACATTTTAAATCAGTACGGCTCACAGTGCCGCCTAAGCGGGCAAAAATCGAAAAATTCGTTATCAGCAATGTGAACTTGTTTGGTATTTTTAACCGACTTCCAAACTAGTAATTTTAAGCAAAAAAAAACCGACTTCAACTTTCATATAAAAAAAAATATATATATATATATATCTCATGATCCACTGATCGGATCTCAAACAGATTAGTATGGGACTACCTCTGAGACACTACCTTTCCGATGCAAAAAGAATTATCGAAATCTTCCTTTTTTGGAAGTCGGTTAAAAAGGAGAAGGTTATCAGTTCGTCGGAATCTTTTTTTTTTTTTTTTATGTATGTTACCGCATAACTTTGGACCACGTCAACCGATTTCGATAATTCTTGCATCGGAAAGGTAGTGTCTCAGAGGTGGTCCCATACTAATCTGGTTAAGATCCGATCGGTTTTTTTTTTGCTAAAAATTACTTGTTGTAAAGACAATTTATCCACTAAAAAGAATTAAACAGACATTTCGCTAAAAAATTAATTATATGCCGCCAGGAAGCCACTAAAGTCGACAAATTTTATACTAAGAATTTTAATAAGAGCATAGCCATGCGTAAGCTCTTCACAGAAAAAAATGTGAAAAATATATTCTTTGAAATAAAAAGTTGGTTTGACGTTTCTTGTTTCCATATGGATAGTAGAGAGTTACAGGAATTAAAATTTTGGATTAAAATCAAACATAGGGTGTCCCTGCGGTATTCCAGAAAAAACAATTTTTTTTTAACCAAATTTAAAAAAATGCTAAATTTAAATGGAATCAATAAATATATGTAAAAATTAGTTATTTTTTAGTATTTTATTAAATAGTACGGGCTCTTAGCTTTCAAAAGAAGAAATAAAAACCTGCTCATTTTTTGCACTTTCTGAAGTAATGCGTTTTTTGCTAATGCATAAAATTATTTTTTCGTTTTTTGTCAGTGCCTTGAGATCTGCACGATTCGTTCCATTTTCGAAAATGAAGTGTCAGATTAAAAAGCTTGACCTGTGCACAATAGAAGGTAAATTTTTTTTAAGAGTTGCCACCTGCTAAAAAATTAGGTTGTTAAAAAATTAGATTAAAATTTTTTTATAAGTTAAATAAATAACTGAGAGATGGGTATTAATTGAAATGTGTATTAACCACATGCAGTGAGTTGCCAGCTGTTCAAAAAATTTAATTCCACTTGAGTTAAAGGAATTAGGTATTTGAAATAGATAGGTATCACCATGAGGGAGTCAGACGAAAGAGGGTTAAGAAGATCTTGGCTTAAAAATATCACGATTAGAGTTGCCACCTGTTTGTATAGTCTAATTTAGTTAAACTTAAATAATAATTACGTCAAACCATAGGATTACGCCATCGTATTTGTTATTTTAATAACTACAAATACATACATTGTCAATCAGTGATTTGTTCTAATTACATTCTTTTTAAATTACTCTTAAATTAACTCAGGAATGTTTTTACTCTTCAATTATTACTTTCTAAATATGTGAAATTCTTTCATTTTTCTGATACTCATATTGATATACACATTTCAGTTTTCTTATTCCCTTAATTAAAGTGAATTTGATTTTTAAACACGTGGCAACCCTTCTACGTGTCGTTTAGAAGTAAAGTATTTCCAAAACTAGTTCAAATGATACCCATATTGTAATATCTAATTCATTTGACTTATTAAATAATTTTAATAAAATTTGTAACAGGTGGCAACCCTTTCCAAAAATAAAAAACTGCATTCCACATCTACTGGCCAAGCCCTGTCATTTGACACCTCACTTTTGAAAATAGAACGAAGTATATGAACATACCTATGTAAAAGCCACAAGAACCCAAATTTTTTAACTTCAAACAGCATTTTACAGTGAAAGTATGAAAATTATCCAAAAACAAATTTAATTTTTGAATTTGACGTCCTTAATTTTACTAAGAAGCGAATCATCATTTAAATCCGTGCATAATTCTATTTTTTCCCACATTTTATATGGAAGGGAAGCACTGTGCGGCTGTGTAGTTGTGGGGTAGTGTATTTGGCGCGTTTTTTTAACGTGGTTTCCCCGGTAGGCCTACTCCACTTACTTAATAATATTGCATGCAATAAAAATAGTACCATTGGAATTGATAAAAGCGGTGTGAATTAAAAATAATTAGAGAAAACTTTTCATCTAATGGATAATTATACTAGTTTCCAAGAAATCTAACCTGTAGCACCACACCATCTCTTCTTAAGTAAAATTTTCCGCTGAATCTCAATATGAAGTCAAAATATCACAAACAATAATAGTTTTTGATATATAGCAAAATTTCGGTTTTTAGAGATGTGAAAAAGTGCACTCACTTAATTGCATAGTTTTTGTTTTAACTTTCGAATCTTAAATTTCTTTCTACAACAGTGAATCTTATTAAATTTAGTATCTTCTACGTATACGATATTTTCCAACCGGAGTAGTAGTTTAGGAGCTAATCATTGACTCATAGACAATTTTGCCTAATTAAAAAAAAATTTTAAATGTAGTAATAATAATAACAGATTGGCGCTTACACATATGTTAGTGTTTGGCTGAGCTTCTCCTCCGACTTGTGGCGTGCGCCTTTATGCTGTCACACAAAGTGGAGGGACCTACAGTTTTACACCGACTCCGAACGGCGATTGTATTTTTATGAGAAGCTGTTTTTCATGGCAGAAATACACTTGGAGGTTTGCCATTGCCTGCCGAGGGACCCTTTTTTCTATATTTTTGTGATGTTGCTGTGACCAGGATTTGAACCCAGGTGCTTCGGAGTGGAAGCGCGCACTGTTTACCACTACACCACAGCGGCCGATAATCTAGAAGTTACTTTCGGTAAAAAAAATCAATATAACAGAACCTGTTAACTTTCTGATTCTTGCACGTCAGAACATGATATTTCATACATACTCTCTCAAAGTACTGAATCGTTACTCATATAATAACCTCGTTACTCGCATGTGCACCATCAACGTGAATCAATACAACACAACATATTGTGCGGTAACGAAACTGTTTTTCGTATCGATACTAAAGTGTGTTGCGTGTATATGTACGTACATGCATGCATGATTCGTGTGAGGTACAAGTGCCTGATTGTATCAAATTGTTCGAATCGATACAAAAATATGTTGCGTGTATACATATGTATATATGTACATCAGAGCTGTGTAAGTGTGAAATCATTTTCAATTTTAAATCAACAATTTTCTTTTCCAGTTTTCATTACTTATTCTTCGCTTAGGATTGAGGTTTAAAATTTTTGAATTTTCCATTCTCTCAAAGCAGTTATGAATTCACACATCAACATATTCATAGCAAGATTGAAAAAACCAATGCCCAATCAAAAAAAGGTTTAACACTGAATGAGTATTGAAAAGGCTGCAATCTTTTATGTGTGTGCATTCTTTAACTCAGTACCAATCATTAGTTCAAAGACACCCTGGTAAATAACTTTTTGATAAAAAGGAAGATTTTTGACAATTGCTCAATTGTAAAAATTCAAACCGGCGTTACCCAATTTAAGTTTTTTGGTAGAGGGGATTTTATATCATATGTTTGGGATTATATATAAAACAGTTGTATTAACATTTACGTTTTAAATATAATTCATGTTTTATCTTGAAAATTTTTAAAATTTACATTAAATTAGATAACTACTTGGCATAAGCTTTACATTTAGGTTGATAAAATTTTAGTGAAAATATTTTAAAAATCTTAGTGTCTTTAATAAAAAAAATAGCTCATCATATAAATTGTATCGCCGTTCGGCGTCGGCGTAAGTTTGTTGGTCCCTCCCATTTGTGTGACAGCAAAGGCGCACGCTACAAATCGGAGGAGAAGCTCGGCCAAAACTTAGCAAAAGTGTCAAGGTCAAAATATGATTACTATAATTAAATTTAGTTTCAAACAGGTCGCAACCCTCTTCAAACACCTCAAAAGTATTCCCAATATTATTTAGTTGTGAACCCGACGGAGTCCGAAATTACCATTTTTTACCAGAATTTCCAGATTTTACCGGAAATCGTACTTGGTTTTCTGGCAACTGAGAGGACAAATAAGAGTAAGGTCATCTCTTTGTCAGAAGTTACCTGGTGGTACATTCTGGTAAATGTGTCAAAAGATCCGATGTAGTGTGTTTGACAACCAAATTGTAAACAAAAGAGAAGTGCACTCTGCTAATGCATGTTGAAAAGTAAATAATTCCTTGCTTGAGTAGATGCTAATGAGTTTTGGTTAAATTACAAAACGCTTAAAAAGGTATTAGCCGTCATTTTACGTTTAAAAACTTTAAAACTTTAACACAGTACCACCCTATACTCTATATGTGATTGACCATTGAACTAAATCGTTGTTTATTTGGGTAAGATTAAAATATATTTTACTATTCAATATTGGAGTTGGTGTGAAAAAAAAATTAATAATTTATTGTTATGTATGCAAATGAGAACTACAATTCTGAGCTTATTGAGCATCTCTTAGTCAAAAACAAAGGCAATTTTGCTTGATCAAGTTTCAAATCTAAGGAGAAAATGTTTTTAACAAACAAAAGGTTAATAATAAAATTTGAAGGATTTAAGATATTGCGTATGGTAGCATGAAATGTCACAATCGTCTTAATTGTCAGGCTGTTGATATGGCTACGAAAAAGTGACAATGGCAACACATAGCTGAAGATTTCATACTTACAGTGGGATAAACTTCAAACCTCTAATATAAATTAGTTAAATTTAGTTATTATTATTTTTATCAATTTTAAGTTTTCGTTTGGAATAATTTTCATGAACTTATCTATTAGGAGATCTCTTTGGAAAATTACCGTACATCCGATATCTATTGAAATTTTGACATCCTCACTTTTTGGAAAAAAAAGTTCAAGATACAAGTTTATGTGCAAAAAATAAATTAAACAATAAAAGTCTCCTTATATTTATGGAACTTATAACAGAAAAATTTTTATTTCATTACCCAGACTTTATGAATAGCCTACTCTATAAGTAATAGTAGAAATTCCGAATTAGTAAGTTCAGTCAAGACGTCATTCAAAAGTTTTGAAAAAATCACTTTTCTCTTTTGTGAAAATTTGGGACTATCTTATGCAAGTATTGTCGACAAAATGTTAGTCTATGAATGACTAAAAATTAACGAATAAATGGTTAATCGCGATTAATGATTAAAATTAATTAAGCGATCGCTGTGGTGTAGTGTTTAGAAGTGCGCACTACCATTCCGCAGGGTGGCGTCCGAGCCCAGTTCCGGCCAACAAAAAAAAAAGAAAATGTTTCCCCCCCCCC
>NW_023458559.1:3406131-3419019 GCF_013731165.1 Rhagoletis pomonella | reverse complement strand
GGCCAAACACTAACATATGTCGATGGTCCTCTGCAATAACGGCACAATTCAAAATTTCAGGTTTAGAAAAATACATAATTTGAAAGCTTACAGTATGACTGCATATAATCCGGAATAATTACGTTCCAAGACATATTGCTAAATTACGAAACAAAAAATCTTTAATTGGCTCTACTGAAATATATGAAATTTTTAGTTGTGTCGATATGTAAGCGCTTTTCTATTATTATTAGTAATCATCAATACAATTTCAAATTACATAAACCCAGTCACAGCCCTTTTTTGTATTCGACGCTTCCAGAAATCACATAATACATAAAATAAATAAAAGCTGTTTTGATTAATATTACATAAACTGGAAACTGTTAAAAATAAGTGCGCTTGTGTACAGAGATTTTAGAACCTATTTAGTTCCTAAAATGTCTGTTTGCAACACATAACAATAAAAATGCACATCAAATTGCTAAGAATGATGAAGGAAATCGATTCAGACATGCCTGTTTAACTGACCGTGCGTGCTCAAAACAAACACATGTTAATTAAGGAGCTATTCAAGTATTATGTAACCACCAGTGGAAAGCGGGGGTCTTGGTTTGCTTATTTTTAATAACAACGGGCAACATTTCTTCAAATAAGTAAAACATTAATTACACACGCACAAATTTTGCCTGCAATTTCGATCACTATTGAACACTGCACTTCACTCTCGTTTTGAATTTTTGAAAGCGTTTTTTAAGCTATTTAGTGGTTTAACACTTCTTGTGGGCACTTGATATTGTAAAAAAAATATGCGCAATTCGATCCCTAATTACATTTTTTTGTAAAGAACGCCCGTTTGCTTTAAATTTGTAAAAATACAATTATTTTTTTATTTTGTTTACATCTGTCATTTGTTACAAATGAAGAAAAGTCCAAGAGTTGCCAAGTATAAATATCTTTATATCTATTTATTAAAATAATAATTTACAATAATAATTTATTTAATTAATACTTTATTAAAATACAAATTTGAAGTGCAAATACATTTGTAAAACTGTTTATCACAAAATGTTATTAATTGTTTGCAAGCATACTATAGTTTTCATGCATTTTAAGAATAAATAATCTAATCTCTTGGCTCAATTCTTCCCTGCAAAAATCGTTGGACCATGTAGTCTATTTGTGGTAAATTGGAGTACTTACAAAAGTGTTCCTCTGTCATGCTGTAGCGGACCAACTCGTGTCTCTGCGGCAGCTTATTGCTTGTTATCCGATCACTGCTCGTGTTTTAACGAAACGTGATTGAAGTTGAGCATTTGAAAGCACATTTGCATGTCTGGCTGTAGCTGAACGTGTAGAGATGCTCGCTGTTATTTCTTAGCTCCCAGCATGTTCGGGTTCGAATACCGTCAGAGGCAACATGTAATTTTTAATTTTTGTCTTGGTGTTTATTAATTTCGAAAAAGCATTTGAGAAGTGAAGAACAAAAGCATGTACAAACGAAAAAATATAACAACAATGCCCATTGTTAATATGTTGGAGTAGTTTTGTGCTACTCTGATGTAATCCAGGGATGGAGTATATGGTCCTGCCCTAGGACATCGCAGTGTTAATTGGACCATATTTTTTATATGAATTGTGGTTAATTTTGGAGTACTCTTTGGTCCTTAGGGAGTACTCTTTACACGCATGCATGGAGTAGTCGCGATTTTTGCAGGGTTATCCATTCGTCCTGAAACATACTAGCCAGAAATACGTTTGCTTTATAAAAAAGATAACCATTTTGAAATATGGGTGACTTTACTCTCTAGAAAATAATTTATGCAATTACGCGGTTTTGCATTTTCTTGATACGCGGTTTTATACTTTGAAACGACGATATGTACAGCATGTACTTACGGCGGCCGCCGTAGCAGAGTGATTACATGTGCGTACTTCCACTCCATAGGACCATGGTTAAATACCTGGTCAGATCATAACCCAAAATAGCAGTCGTCCTTCGGCACGCAATGGCAAACCTTCGAGTATATTTCTGCCTTGAAAACTCTTCTTATAAAACCAGAACTCATGCCTCAAGTTTGAGCAGAAGTTCGGCCAAACACTTAGAAAAATAATTTAGCACCAAATATTTATTTGTTTACTTATTTTAAGGGAGATGGCAATCTTCTGGTTTCACATTTTGAGTACAAAAATTTCAACCCTGATACAACAAATAGTATTAGTACTGAATGATAATGACAGATTGCATTCCCATAAAATTCCAATCATACATGATTGAGTTTTTTTTTTGCATTCACATTCTCTATGTGAATGGGTGTCAACCATTCCATAACACACTACATATTTTGTGTTTACAATTTATAACCAATCTCAAGAGTAGTTGTTACATTTTTTAAATCAAACAATCACATTTTTGAAACGAAAAAAATGAGAATGCACACTCAATTGATTCAATCATTACACAGCTCTGATATACATGTATGCATATGTACTGACGAACATTTCCTTACGCTGCAAGATTTGTTGCGATGATTCTTGTGAGGTACAAGTGCTTGTATCAAAAGTAACGAGGAAAGTAACGATACGAAAGATACGGGTGTTGATTGGATTAGTAACGAATACATACGGGTATCCAAATTTTCGTTACCTTTACAGCTCTAATGATTTGCATATTATGGAGTACACACCTTTTACTAAAATTTTGAATCGCTAGAAATGGTAATCCTTGGGAAGAAAAATGTTAAAACAGTTTTTATAGAGAGACCCGGCGAACTTCTTCCCGCCAAAAATTTATTATTTTTATTGAAACATTTTGGTCCAACATTTTCACCAACAATTCAAGTGCACCATTTCCAGTAATGCATTTATCTGCTAATACTATGGTTTGGTGGTTGTCAGAAGGCATATTTCCAGTGCCGTCTTAAATAACCTAGCAAAAGTGTATGTAAAAAAGGTTTTGAAATTCTCCAATGATCTGGCATTTCACAGCGCGGTTAACAGCACAACGAAATAAATTTGAAGAACCTTTTCCTCTTCACTCCCTGGAGGCAACATTGATCCGGTTCGATGGTGAATCTGTCCTTGAAACTGTGTAGTATAGTTGGTGGCTGAGTATCATTGTTCTACTGAAATCCTATATATATGCCGCAGTAATATTAGCAATTCACGTCCACTGGGCCCATCGGAACCCACGGGAGTTCGACATACTCGGCGGTACAGCACGTCGATGTAATCGGACATACATGGCACTTTTCCTCACTTCATGATTTTTAGTAATAACTCCACTCCAGCGCCACTTGGCGGCCAAATTTCTTAGCAAAAATATTTCCCTTCACGATACCAATACATATTTCGAATATAAGCCAGATGGGATCATATGTATAATTTTTAGCAACAACTCGACTCCAGCGCAACCTGGCGGGTCAAACAGTGAGTCTAACAATCCAGAGACCCACTCAAATACACACAAAATTTCGTTAAAATCGGTTCACTCACAAACACATGCACAGAAGAAATATATACAGATACAAAGATACGTAATAGTTTCAGTATGTTTGAAAGGCGCCACGCCTCTTTTTCAAATAGCTCCATTTTCTCTAAGGACCGTTTTTCCATCTCTGGTTAACACTAATCCCCAGTTAAACATTGTTACCGACGTTACCGACCCAATGTTAAATTAATGGAGACAGTACCTTCGGTAACGATGTTTACCTAAGGATTAGTGTTAACCAGAGATGGTGAAAATGGCCCTACGAGTATGGGATTGATTTCATGTATCACCATACCAGGTTCGATTGCTCTACCAAGAACATTTCCATAGATATGCAGTATAAAAATTCGGTTTGTATGGGAGATACCACGCCACCTTTTCCAAAAACATAAATTTTTCCCATGAGTAAGCGATTGATTTCATATATCTCCACCAGGGACTGGCATGCGTTGAACGCCAACTATTGCATACTCAATCAACACTGCTGCTTTGTAACGGGTGATTTTTTAAGAGCTTGATACCTTTTTTTTTAAAAAAAACGCATAAAATTTGCAAAATCTCATCGGTTCTTTATTTGAAACGTTAGATTGGTCCATGACATTTACTTTTTGAAGATAATTTCATTTAAATGTTGACCGCGGCTGCGTCTTAGGTGGTCCATTCGGAAAGTCCAATTTTGGGCAACTTTTTCGAGCATTTCGGCCGGAATAGCCCGAATTTCTTCGGAAATGTTGTCTTCCAAAGCTGGAATAGTTGCTGGCTTATTTCTGTAGACTTTAGACTTGACGTAGCCCCACAAAAAATAGTCTAAAGGCGTCAAATCGCATGATCTTGGTGGCCAACTTACCGGTCCATTTCTTGAGATGAATTGTTCTCCGAAGTTTTCCCTCAAAATGGCCATAGAATCGCGAGCTGTGTGGCATGTAGCGCCATCTTGTTGAAACCACATGTCAACCAAGTTCAGTTCTTCCATTTTTGGCAACAAAAAGTTTGTTAGCATCGAACGATAGCGATCGCCATTCACCGTAACGTTGCGTCCAACAGCATCTTTGAAAAAAATACGGTCCAATGATTCCACCAGCGTACAAACCACACCAAACAGTGCATTTTTCGGGATGCATGGGCAGTTCTTGAACGGCTTCTGGTTGCTCTTCACTCCAAATGCGGCAATTTTGCTTATTTACGAAGCCATTCAACCAGAAATGAGCCTCATCGCTGAACAAAATTTAAAGCGCGAAACACATTTCGAACCGAACACTGATTTTGGTAATAAAATTCAATGATTTGCAAGCGTTGCTCGTTAGTAAGTCTATTCATGATGAAATGTCAAAGCATACTGAGCATCTTTCTCTTTGACACCATGTCTGAAATCCCACGTGATCTGTCAAATACTAATGCATGAAAATCCTAACCTCAAAAAAATCACCCGTTATGACTGAGCAGCGCGTTGACTTAGTAGTATCGACACCTGAAAGAAATTAGAGTATGACTGAACACCAGCGCATAGCGTGCTGTCGTGCAAATACAGCCACCACAAATGAACGATACTTATAACAGCTCATACTGATATTGACTTCGACAAATCAGCTTTCCGAATGCTCGCTCACGAACAGTGTTGCCAGAACTTTTTGGGCCGACCGGCTAGATTGGCAAAAAAAGCGGCTAAAAACGGCTAAAATGTTTTAGTGAAAATTCACATGCTTTATTTAAATAAATCGCAAGAAACGAAAGACTAGTTAACACCATTAATTTATATCGAGTGTATATTCCTCATCATCAAATGAATCACTATTGTATATATCACCTGAATTCTACAGTAAAATTATGGCAGCATTTTTCTTCACGTTTTAAACCGTATCTTATACATAAAATAGCGTTTAACGTTGTTTTAACGCACATTGGATTTCTTTGCTTAGTTTTTATTATATTCATTGAACTAAATATTCGCTCTACTCCTGCATTACTTATAGGCAAAACAAGAAAACTAAAAACTAGGTTGGAAAGGTCAGCAAGAGGGTTTTCTCCTAGGGCATTTCGAAATTGATAAACTTCGGCCCAAAATTTTACAGTTGAGTCTAAATTACTCCAGGTATGTAACGGTAACCGTTGCCATTGCATCTCTATGGATGTTATTTCGTCGGCATTATATTTGTGTTTTTGTTGCTGTAGTTGAACAAATACTTTTGGTTTAATTACTCTTAATGCATTTCCAACCGAAAAAAGTCAATTTTTTTAGTGTGGCAATATTTGTAGGGAGGCGTTGGCGTAATTCCTTTATTAAAGTGATAATAAAATAGCGACCATTTTCTCGAATTATTTTCTCGGCTTCATGGTCAAAAGCGTTTGTGCTTACTTTTGTTTTTAAATACTCTTCAAAACTGTGATAAAACTGAGGAAATGGAGCAAGGTATGGTTCCAACGGGGAGCATATAGGATCAAATGTGTCCGCGCTAATAACCACTAGGGAGCATAGATGCGAAAGTAAAACATTGAGTTCATTAAAAATCTTCATTGGGTCTGCATTATTGCTTTCGAACAACTTGTTTACTTTTTGCACCTGAAAATTAGGCAAATAGTAAAATCGGCTAAAAACGGCTAACTTTTTTTACAAACCGGCTAACAAATCGGCTGCCGGCTAGATCGAATTTTCTCCGGCTAGTTGCTATCAAAACCGGCTAAATCTAGCCGGAAAACGGCTAAAATGGCAACGCTGTTCACGAAACTAGCAAACGCGGCGTTTGAACGGTTGCCGAAAGCATGAGAGCTCATTTGGACGGTTGGTGAAGCAAGACGCCGCAGTGGAGATCATAGATTGGCAAACGATACCGCTTTTGTGACTTTAAGCCTGCTCACATTAAAAACGGGAGATTAACGAACACCAGCGCAAAGCGTGCAGTGCTTGCAAATACAGCCACCACAAGTGAACGATACTTATAACAGCTCATACTGATATTGACTTCGGCAAACCAGTATTCCGAGTGAACGTGCACGAAACCAGCAACCGCCGTGTTTGATCGACTGCCGAAAGCACGATACTGTATTTGGACGGTTGCCGAAAGCATGAGAGCTCATTTGGACGGTTGGCGAAGCAAGACGCCGCAGTTCATTTGTTGCAGAAGTCGTTTGACTTGTTGCTGAAACTCAGACTTCAATTCAATTCAGACTTTAAATAAGTTTTTCGATTATATTTGTCTGAGAGCCTCTTGGAGGTTAAAAACTAGACTGCCCACATCCACATAAACTCTTTCTTTTTTTCCAGAATCGTTAAGGGTTGAGAAAGTATCTTGAAGGTTTACAAGAAAAGATAATACTTCCTTCTCTAACGGCGGTTTCACACGGGGTTTTGTCAAGACTGGGCCAGAGCCCAATATTTTTTCATCACACGACTGGGCTACCAAGTTACACTAAATAAACACACTGATCCTTCTAAAAAATTTGCACAAAACAACAATCATTGAATGCGATTTTGTAATCTGGAAGAAAAGGGTTCCGAATTGAATAATTCTTGCGATTTTATATGTGTATAAATGTAGATGTATAAAATTCCATTACCTTATAATAAGCGGTTCCAGAGATAAGCGATATGAGAATTTCAGTTTGTATGGGAAGTGCCACGCCCAATTTCCCAGTACCTACCATTTTTCACCGTAAGTAGGGTATTTACAATCTATGCATCTGTGCTAAGTTTCAGTTCCCCAGCATAATCAGTTTTAGGGATATAGTGGTTTCCACATTTTAGTCTATATGTCAGATGCCGCGCCCCCTATGTATCAGGATTAACATTTCTGGATTAGAGGAAGTTATATCCTTTAAATCGGTATATGTTTCATTGAAATCGAGCGAACGGTGCTTTCAAAAAAGGGATTGAAAAATTGTATATATAGATTATAAGGTAGGAGAACTCCTCATATAATATTGATGCAATTTTTTCGAGTAAAGTTGTTGGAAAATAATGAATACCTAAGTCACGGGACTTATCCCGGGATTCCGGGATTGTAATAACAAGATCCCGGGATCGTAAAAATCGAAAAAATTAACATCCCTAATGTACATACACTTTAGCCATAGATGCTTTTTCGCAGCTTTGGCCGGTACACTGCAATCTCTGGACGTGACTTCTTATTGGTGCAATTGATATGATTACTTTTAGTGGTAATTATAAGTGACATTTAGGGTATTCACAGTTTACTTCTAAAGTTAAAAGGTGGCAACTTTAACAAGATAACACACTCGAACTGTGAGCAACCCTTATGTTTAAATAAAGTATTAAGTTGATCAACAATACCACGCATTGCAAGACCGTTTGCCTTTCACGCGTTTGTGTTTAGAGAGCGTCAACAAACCACATACATATTTCTCTCTATTCTCTCTTTCATCGCCCAGCAGGGCGATAGAAATAAATCTATCGCCATGAAACGCCGCCAAGCGAACTTCGCATTTCGCTTTGGCTGTGTTCAATTTCATATGCTTGCGGGTGTTCTAATTTTGACAGCGCGAATTTCGCTGTGGTGAGTTCGCCGTTCGCCGGCATTGTATTTCAGCGATGACTTGTTGCTGAAAGCCATTTGACTTATTGTCGAAAGCACGACGAATGTAGTAAAGCGTAATTTATCGTCTCGTATGTATGTATGTATTTATAGCGCGTCTACCATTCAATTGCTTTACTCACTGCTGGCGCCAAGAGCGTGTTGGTAGGCTATGTATGTATGTATTAGAGGGCTGCATGAATTCATTCAAACTTCTAGCCAAATAGAGTACAGTAGATTTGAATATTTTACTTCACATACAAAACACTCAGCGTTTGGAATTTTGTAAGTTATGAATATACATTTTGTTTTATATTTTCTACCTTCAAATGGAAGAATGTGAATGAATGAATGGAAAACATTCAAATCATTCAAACTCAGTTCGGTAAAGTTTTTTTCTACAAACAAGTTTTTTCGTATGTAATAGGAGCGTAGCAATACATACATACATACATTGTATGTTTGTACATATGTGCATAGAAAAAATATTTTTGGATATTCATACACAAAATTGTCATTTACTTCAACTCAATTTATTTTCACTTTGTTTGAATATTGTGATGTCGACACAAATATCAGAACAGCTTTTCAATCAAATTCAAAAAAATTTGAAGCCAAAAAAATTCATTCGTTTTGTATATGAATAATTCAAAAGCCGTTTTGAATGCATTCATGCAGCCCTCTAGTATGTATGTATGGATATCAATGCTTCATTTCAAACCAGCAAATGTCGTTGAATGGTTTTTGAAATACAGTATAATGCCATCGGCAACCCATCAAACATGCCTTCAGCAACAAGTCAAACGACTTCTGCAACAAATGAACTGCGGCGTTATGCCTTCGCCAACCGTCCGAATGAGCTCCCAGGCTTTCGGCAACCGTCCAAATGCAGTATCGTGCTTTGGGCAGTCGATCAAATACGGCGGTTGCTGGTTTCGTGCACGTTCACTCGGAATACTGGTTTGCCAAAGTCAATATCAGTATGAGCTGTTATAAGTATCGTTCACTTGTGGTGGCTGTATTTGCAAGCACTGTACGCTATGCCCCGGCGTTCGTTAATCTCCCGTTTTTAATGTGAGCAGGCTTAAAGTCACAAAAGCAGCATCGTTTGCCAATCTGTACTCCACGCAAGGTTCCAGTATCTATCATGAATACTTCCAGAGATATGGAGTATGAACAATTCAGTTTATATGGGAGGTGTCACACCCCTTTTCTCAATAGCCCCAATTTTTCTTCATCACTATGCGATTGATTTAATATGTCTCCATACCAAGTTCTAGAACTCTATAATGAACACTCCCACAGATATGCAGTATGAAAAATTCGGTTTGCATAAGAGGTGCCAAGCCTCTTTTTCCTACAGCCCCAATTTTTCTTCATGACTATGCGATTGATTGTATATATCTCTTGTATGGGAGATACCACGCCCCCTTTTCCAAAAAAATCAATTTTTTCCATGAGTAAACGATGGATTTCATATATCTCCACACAAGGTTCCAGTATCTTTCATGAATACTTCCAGAGATATGAAGTATAAAATATTCGGTTTGTATACGAGGTGCCAGGCCCCTTTTTCCTATAGCGCCAATTTTTCATCATGACTATGATTTATTTTATATATCTCCATAGCAAGTTCCAGTACTCTATCATAAACACTTCCAGAGATATACGTTATGAAAAATTCGGTTTGTATGGGAGGTGCCACGCTTCTTTTTCCAATAGCCTCAATTTTCTTTCATGACTATGCGATTGATTTTATATATCTCCATACCAAGTTCTAGTCCTCTACCATGAATACTTCGAGAGATATGCAATGTGAAAGATTCGGTTTGTAAGGGAGGTGCCACGCTTCCTTCACTTAGCGGCATGAAATATACTTTGCACCCGATTCTCATACCTACCAAATGTACACCAAAAATTTCATAAAGATCGGTCGAGCCGTTTCGGAGGAGTTCGGCCACAAACACCGTGACACGCGATTTTTACATATTAGATCAGTGATTCCCAAAGTGGTCCAGGTGGACCCCCAGGGGTTAACGGAAGACTCGACGGGGGTCCACGGTGACGTGAAAAAAATATGTGGGTCCATGAGTTGTACATAAATGTGGGTCCACGAAAATTTATCTGGTTTTGATGTAAAGAACCAAAATGGCTGCTTGATGGCCTCTTTATTTAACTTTAATTTATTTAAGTGGTGTATAGTGCTATTCACGCACTGCAGCACTTGCCGTCACTTTTTGTTTTTATACGTGGGGAAGCCTTAAAAGCCACCTGCAGGCTAAAAAGAACCGGATGCTGGTATGACAATGAGTGCGGCGCGGCGAAAATTGCTGGCGGCAGAGATTTAAACACTTGTGTCTTTTCAATGCTACAGGATAGTACGCCACCATTACCGAGGTAGTTTTACTCTGTGTGCCAGGTCACTCTGGAGTACCTCCTTATGAGACATCTGTTCATTTGGCCAGAGTTGGCTCAGACCAGGCATTCCTCGGTCCGCAACCAGTTTTAGTACTCCCACGTTCGGCAATCGAAGCCACCATCAGAAACTGGGTGAATACTTCGCTCAGAAATGACTGAGAGGCATCAAGGGGATGCAGGTGGGCAAAACTCATGTTGTCTTCAATCTCACAAGGTCTATGTAATTTTTTGCTCTCTCTGAGCACACGGCACTGCAGACAACTTGTTGGACTGCTGACTGATCACTTCACGTGGCACAATCACCTGACTGTGATAGGCGTAAATGACATCCTGCCTTGAAGAGAATGAAGCGGTGAAACATTTTCCCGCTTGCTTGGTTGTTTGTCATCGATTTTTCTAGACTCGTTCTTTTCTCTATTGTCAGTTTCTGAATTAAAAGTTTGGCGTAAAAAGCTTTGCCGTTTTGATGTTTTAAGTTTTGTCTTTTAAAAACGTGATAAATATTTTTCGCCTCACTTTAAAACTCGGAGCGACAAAAATTAAAAATGATGCCATTAACACAAATAAACTATATTACATATACTCCACGTGCAAAGTCATGAGTGGACCGAACATTTGATGAGTTTATGGTGAAGATAATGTAAATAACGCTAGCGCTCGAAGTGCTCTTAAAAAATATAACTCTTCCGAGCGAGAGAGTATTTTGATGTATTTACGAGCCCTATTTTTTAAAACCTACAAGTGTGTAGTCACATTGGTTTTATAAATAGAACTCAAGAAAATATTTTAATTTTATTTTGGCCACTCTGGGTTTAGTTTTTGAACTCACCCGCGATGCAAATTTACATTGTTAGATCTAATTTTCACATTTAATTTTTTTACGAGCTTTGGGAATATTTAGAAATGTATCAGCAGGGGGTCCACCAAAACCAGTAAATTTTTGAAAGGGATCTACAAGAAAAAAAGTTTGGGAACCTCTGTATTAGATTGTATGATCTACACTTTCGTCTCACCTATTTTATTGTAAATCGTACTGTTTGGCTGAAAAATTAGAAAAAGCAACTTATGTGACCTTTGACCTAGAATAATTTTTTTTGCAGACGTGGGATCGATGCGGACTTTCGACATTTCATTCATACACGGTTAAAAATTACGGTTTTAATTTTATACTTTCTGGACTACAATTTTGCCGTAAAATTAAGAACCTACCAAGAGCTTGTGCGAATAAAAAACATTTGAACTGAGTAAAATTGGTTAGCGAAAATGGGGTTATTTGGGGTTTTTATTTTTTTACTCGTTTTTTTTAGTGTGAAACTAACAAGTATTGTACCATTTTACAATCCTGATTAAATGCACTTTTAATTGCACTTGCCAAGGCACTTTAGTACATTTTTTAAAAGTCGACAAATTATAAAAATTTTAAGTTCATAGTTTAACAAATAGTCTTAAATAGTCTAGGGGCAATTGTGTCATTATTTTTGACTTAGGTTCTAAAATGCTATTTAGGGTTAAGGTTCCAAAGTTTAAATGAACAAAAATAATAAAAATTAACCACAATAACCGAAAAATGGTTACAGTTTGACCAAATTTCTAGGTTTTTCCTAAATACCCATAATTTTCAAACTGCATGGGATAGATTTTTTTCTGATTTTTCACATGATGGTTACAATCAATCCTGTCACCCCGTTTCGGCTTGACGTTGAGTTCTGGGACAGCCTGTATACAGTGAAACCCGCTTAAGTACCCAACCTCCCGCCCGCTTTAAGTACCTAACACGCTTAAGTTCCCAACATTTTTAGGCACCGTGAATTTTTTAATGTATTCTGAAGAAAATCCCTCTTTTCAGTACCTCCCCGCTTATGTACCCACCCTACCTAAGTACCTAAATTTTTCATACCCCATTTAACATTTTACCTATAATTTTCCCCATTTAAGTGCTTTTTTTGAATTTCTTCAAACATTTACATATTTTGAAATTCAGCGGCAGCGGTAATTTTAGCCGCTTGAAACTTGCGCATTATTACACTAAAATTGAATGGGCTGTATACTCATAAAAAATTTTAACACTTCTGAAAAACAAGTTTATAATTTTGATAATTTTTTTTTCAGTGTTCTGCAAAATTTTAAACTTATATATTAAGTTTCTATGGTATTTGTCATGATAAAAACATAGTAAGGTAAAACCGTTCTCTCAATTCGTAGGCCATGATTTTTATACCCGAGCGCACTTGTGCACAAGGGTATTATAACTTTGTTCACATAACGGTTGTTTGTAACAGGCAAAACGAATCGAGATAGATATAGACAATTGTATACATAAATGATCAGAATTAAAAGAGAAATCGATTAAGCGGTGACTATCTGTCCGTCCGTCCGTCCGTCTGTGCACACGATAACTCGAGTAAAAATTAAGATATCTTATCGAAACTTGGTACGTGTACTTCATTCGGGCGTAGGACGGATGGTATTGAAAAT
>NW_023458559.1:3392540-3406031 GCF_013731165.1 Rhagoletis pomonella | reverse complement strand
CGCTAAATATACCTCCTTCGTTTTAGTGCGCATTCCAGACATATTTTGGAAATAGATTTTGAGATTACGAGATTTGCAATTTATATCTACAGAGCTATTTGGTCGGTTCAGTGGTACCTTCCCTTTGAAAAAATTTAAACGGGCGAATACTAGTTCCCGAAGGCCATACATTAGGTTTCAAAATCTTCTCATAAGATGACGGCAAAACTTCAAATTTAAAATTTACACTGCGAATGTTATCGAGAGATGAACCTTTCTTTACAAGTTTGAAACATGCAAGATGTTTGCTATCGCCGCCAGAATTTTTTGATACATAAGCAATGATACTATCTGCAGTCACGGTTGGCTTAAAAGCCGATACATGCACCCACTTCTTGTTGAAAACAACATCAAATTCGTCATTATCATTATTAGGTCAATTCTTTTGCAACCGAGATACAAAAGAACACTCGCTTAAATGACGAAATACACGCAAAGCAACAAAACAAACTCGGCTATTTATCCGAGTTCAGCCAGGTCGGTTAAAAAATACGCGACCTGAAGAGTAGTGTTGCTAAGTGAAAAAACTGCTCTATTGTGAATTGTTACTGGGAAATCAGAGAACGTAGATTTATAGAGAAGGACCAAGAACGGATCAGCGTGGAAACTGTCAAATACCATTAATTAATTATTAATTAATGGTATTTGACAGTTAATTACTTAAAATAAATACATCCATAGGTCGAAATATGTAATATGTACCAGAGCTGTGTAAGTGTGAAATCATTTTCAATTTTAAATCAACAATTTTTTTTATCCAGTTTTCATTACTTATTCTTCGCTTAGGATTGAGGTTTAAAATTTTTGAATTTTCCATTCTCTCAAAGCTGTTATGAATTCACACATCAACATATTCATAGCAAGATTGAAAAAACCAATGCCCAATCAAAAAAAGGTTTAACACTGAATGAGTATTGAAAAGGCTGCAATCTTTTATGTGTGTGCATTCTTTAACTCAGTACCAATCATTAGTTCAAAGACACCCTGGTAAATAACTTTTTGATAAAAAGGAAGATTTTTGACAATTGCTCAATTGTAAAAATTCAAACCGGCGTTACCCAATTTAAGTTTTTTGGTAGAGGGGATTTTATATCATATGTTTGGGATTATATATAAAACAGTTGTATTAACATTTACGTTTTAAATATAATTCATGTTTTATCTTGAAAATGTTTAAAATTTACATTAAATTAGATAACTACTTGGCATAAGCTTTACATTTAGGTTGATAAAATTTTAGTGAAAATATTTTAAAAATCTTAGTGTCTTTAATAAAAAAAATAGCTCATCATATAAATTGTATCGCCGTTCGGCGTCGGCGTAAGTTTGTTGGTCCCTCCCATTTGTGTGACAGCAAAGGCGCACGCTACAAATCGGAGGAGAAGCTCGGCCAAAACTTAGCAAAAGTTTCAAGGTCAAAATATGATTACTATAATTAAATTTAGTTTCAAACAGGTCGCAACCCTCTTCAAACACCTCAAAAGTATTCCCAATAT
This sequence comes from Rhagoletis pomonella, assembly GCF_013731165.1. Taxonomy (NCBI): domain Eukaryota; kingdom Metazoa; phylum Arthropoda; class Insecta; order Diptera; family Tephritidae; genus Rhagoletis; species Rhagoletis pomonella. The sequence continues at coordinate 3,404,496 of NW_023458559.1, read as the reverse complement.
TATTTAGTTGTGAACCCGCATGAGTCCGAAATTACCATTTTTTACCAGAATTTCCAGATTTTACCGGAAATCGTACTTGGTTTTCTGGCAACTGAGAGGACAAATAAGAGTAAGGTCATCTCTTTGTCAGAAGTTACCTGGTGGTACATTCTGGTAAATGTGTCAAAAGATCCGATAAGAGAAGTGCACTCTGCTAATGCATGTTGAAAAGTAAATAATTCCTTGCTTGAGTAGATGCTAATGAGTTTTGGTTAAATTACAAAACGCTTAAAAAGGTATTAGCCGTCATTTTACGTTTAAAAACTTTAAAACTTTAACACAGTACCACCCTATACTCTATATGTGATTGACCATTGAACTAAATCGTTGTTTATTTGGGTAAGATTAAAATATATTTTACTATTCAATATTGGAGTTGGTGTGAAAAAAAAATTAATAATTTATTGTTATGTATGCAAATGAGAACTACAATTCTGAGCTTATTGAGCATCTCTTAGTCAAAAACAAAGGCATTTTTGCTTGATCAAGTTTCAAATCTAAGAAGAAAATGTTTTTAACAAACAAAGGGTTAATAATAAAATTTGAAGGATTTAAGATATTGCGTATGGTAGCATGAAATGTCACAATCGTCTTAATTGTCAGGCTGTTTATATGGCTACGAAAAAGTGACAATGGCAACACATAGCTGAAGATTTCATACTTACAGTGGGATAAACTTCAAACCTCTAATATAAATTAGTTAAATTTAGTTATTATTATTTTTATCAATTTTAAGTTTTCGTTTGGAATAATTTTCATGAACTTATCTATTAGGAGATCTCTTTGGAAAATTACCGTACATCCGATATCTATTGAAATTTTGACATCCTCACTTTTTGGAAAAAAAGTACAAGATACAAGTTTATGTGCAAAAAATAAATTAAACAATAAAAGTCTCCTTATATTTATGGAACTTATAATAGAAAAATTTTTATTTCATTACCCAGACTTTATGAATAGCCTACTCTATAAGTAATAGTAGAAATTCCGAATTAGTAAGTTCAGTCAAGACGTCATTCAAAAGTTTTGAAAAAATCACTTTTCTCTTTTGTGAAAATTTGGGACTATCTTATGCGAGTATTGTCGACAAAATGTTAGTCTATGAATGACTAAAAATTAACGAATAAATGGTTAATCGCGATTAATGATTAAAATTAATTAAGCGATCGCTGTGGTGTAGTGTTTAGAAGTGCGCACTACCATTCCGCAGGGTGAGCGTCCGAGCCCAGTTCCGGCCAACAAAAAAAAAAAGAAAATGTTTCCCCCCCAAATTTTTCCCCCCCCCCCCCGGCAGGAGTCGGCGTAAAACTGTAGGTCCCTCCCCTTTGTGCGACAACATCAAGGCGCATGCCACAATCGGAGGAGTAGCTCGGCCAAACACTAACATATGTCGATGGTCCTCTGCAATAACGGCACAATTCAAAATTTCAGGTTTAGAAAAATACATAATTTGAAAGCTTACAGTATGACTGCATATAATCCGGAATAATTACGTTCCAAGACATATTGCTAAATTACGAAACAAAAAATCTTTAATTGGCTCTACTGAAATATATGAAATTTTTAGTTGTGTCGATATGTAAGCGCTTTTCTATTATTATTAGTAATCATCAATACAATTTCAAATTACATAAACCCAGTCACAGCCCTTTTTTGTATTCGACGCTTCCAGAAATCACATAATACATAAAATAAATAAAAGCTGTTTTGATTAATATTACATAAACTGGAAACTGTTAAAAATAAGTGCGCTTGTGTACAGAGATTTTAGAACCTATTTAGTTCCTAAAATGTCTGTTTGCAACACATAACAATAAAAATGCACATCAAATTGCTAAGAATGATGAAGGAAATCGATTCAGACATGCCTGTTAAACTGACCGTGCGTGCTCAAAACAAACACATGTTAATTAAGGAGCTATTGAAGTATTATGTAACCACCAGTGGAAAGCGGGGGTCTTGGTTTGCTTATTTTTAATAACAACGGGCAACATTTCTTCAAATAAGTAAAACATTAATTACACACGCACAAATTTTGCCTGCAATTTCGATCACTATTGAACACTGCACTTCACCCTCGTTTTGAATTTTTGAAAGCGTTTTTTAAGCTATTTAGTGGTTTAACACTTCTTGTGGGCACTTGATATTGTAAAAAAAATATGCGCAATTCGATCCCTAATTACATTTTTTTGTAAAGAACGCCCGTTTGATTTAAATTTGTAAAAATACAATTATTTTTTTATTTTGTTTACATCTGTCATTTGTTACAAATGAAGAAAAGTCCAAGAGTTGCCAAGTATAAATATCTTTATATCTATTTATTAAAATAATAATTTACAATAATAATTTATTTAATTAATACTTTATTAAAATACAAATTTGAAGTGCAAATACATTTGTAAAACTGTTTATCACAAAATGTTATTAATTGTTTGCAAGCATACTATAGTTTTCATGCATTTTAAGAATAAATAATCTAATCTCTTGGCTCAATTCTTATCCATTCGTCCTGAAATATACTAGCCAGAAATACGTTTGCTTTGTAAAAAAGATAACCATTTTGAAATATGGGTGACTTTACTCTCTAGAAAATAATTTATGCAATTACGCGGTTTTGCATTTTCTTGATACGCGGTTTTATACTTTGAAACGACGATATGTACAGCATGTACTTACGGCGGCCGCCGTAGCAGAGTGATTACATGTGCGTACTTCCACTCCATAGGACCATGGTTAAATACCTGGTCAGATCATAACCCAAAATAGCAGTCGTCCTTCGGCACGCAATGGCAAACCTTCGAGTATATTTCTGCCTTGAAAACTCTTCTTATAAAACCAGAACTCATGCCTCAAGTTTGAGCAGAAGTTCGGCCAAACACTTAGAAAAATAATTTAGCACCAAATATTTATTTGTTTACTTATTTTAAGGGAGATGGCAATCTTCTGGTTTCACATTTTGAGTACAAAAATTTCAACCCTGATACAACAAATAGTATTAGTACTGAATGATAATGACAGATTGCATTCCCATAAACGTCCAATCATACATGATTGAGTTTTTTTTTGCATTCACATTCTCTATGTGAATGGGTGTCAACCATTCCATAACACACTACATATTTTGTGTTTACAATTTATAACCAATCTCAAGAGTGGCTGTTACATTTTTTAAATCAAACAATCACATTTTTGAAACGAAAAAAATGAGAATGCACACTCAATTGATTCAATCATTACACAGCTCTGATATGTACATATTGTGTACATGCATATGTATGCGAGAGATACAATTTTGTGAATCTAAAATGTGAAAGTTATGCAAATATGTAGTATGCAATTGGCAAATTCGTGGGTGATTTGCCGTCGGCACTTGGGTTGAAAAAATCGACTTATACTTTTTTACCGATTCATATGGTAGATGCTACGCTATTTTCAATGCAACAAACCACGGTTTTCTAGCTGCCTTAGTTTTTCCCCAAATTCACTTTAAACACCGACACATTGACCAAAAAACGCAAATGCGCACTGTTTGGTGATTTGATGTCGGCTTTAAAAGCGAAGAAAATCGGTTTTTATATATTTAACGATTCTAATGGTAGTTTATAGACACGATATTTTCAATGCAACAAACTGCAGTTTTCTAGCTGCCTTAGTTTTCTCACAAATCCACTTCAAAGATGGATACATTGACAAAACGCGTACAAATGCATTGATTGCACTGCACGTGTAAACTTCAAAGTTGTTTTTGTCGAAGTTATTTATATTGAGAAAATATGTTGCATTATCATTTTTCACAGTAAAAATAAAGTCGACACTAAAGTTAGTTACAGCTTTTTCATATCACTTTCAGTGGATTAGGCATCTGTGAAAAAAAAGATGCAACTAATTTTCTTCTTTTTGGGGACTGAGAAACTTTAATTCGTCGACTTTATTTGGTCTACGAATATGCCCCAATAGTTTTGGAGTCAAATGAAAATGCATTTCCCCATGCATACGTATGTACATACGTACTCCATTAACTGATAACGTTTTTACATGCATACATATATATTTATGTATGTGCATATTACTGCCAAAATACTACGCACATACACACAAATGTACATATTTACAACTCACGGCAGCATACGTACATATGCACATAATTGCACGCGTACTCAAATACAACAATAACTATTTCTTTCATAAACGCATGCGCGCATTTCTCAAGGCCAAGTAAATTCATTCATAAAAATAACCGCAGCACATCTCCCCGCAAATTCATCACCATCCAGCTCAACTTTTTCAATCCGACACAAAAATTCTAAAATCTTAAAATGAAGAAATCTCGGCCAGCCAAGTGAAAAGTGGCAAATATTTCTCTATATCCAGTAAAATAAGTTATCTCGAATTTAGGAAATTTTTGGTAATTTTTGGCAAAACACTCTATTTCTCTGTTCCCTTCCAATATTTCAACCACTAACTAGTTTTTGAGATGTAATTTTAATAAATATTAAATAAAAGTGTACGTTTTCTGCAGGAAAAGACATTGATTTTTTTTTAATAATATCAAAACTTCTAAAATCGCAAAAATATGTGGTTTTATCGGAAGTTCACAGATGTAACGTGGCAACTTAGCTCGTTTTCATATTTTTCGGTACGAAATTGTAAAATTTTTGTCTATGCCGCGCCACAATTTTTGTACAGGTGGGTCAATGTGCCTTGAACAAAATTTATATATATACAAAAAAATTATTTTATTTATTTTTTAATATTAAAATTTTCTATACTTCAAAGCGTTTATAAAAATATATTTACATATATGCACGGGCGATTTTTAATATTTTTCAACCGTAAGCAAATCTTCAGTACCATAAAAGATTCAAACACATCAAAGTACAAGCAATGTAATGTCCAAGCTAGTGGTACTCTACTGTACATGTGTATATGAAAGTATGCATGTATGCGTGTAAAAAATGCCAATTCCAGTTAGTGTTTAACCCATTTTAGCGGACATGGTTTTTTTGGTTTCAGCTGGTTCCAACTGTTAATGAAGCACAATTTTTATGGTTAATCTTGATGAAAGTTACATACATCGTCGAGAACATGGTTAAATGCAGAATTTTAAATTAATTAATATTATTCTCCATACAAAATGTACAAGTATTGCCATATTCAATGCAAAGTTATTCGAAAATCTAAATATTTCGCAAATGTAGGGTTAATGGTTTCGCGCACGTGCCAATCTGGTGGCGATTCGCAGAAATTGAATAATTCGTGTAGTTGGTAGCGGCGCGGGGAAGACGAAAGCAGAACAATCGTATATATGTATATACTTATGTACATTTATAAATGCATACATACTTATATTTTCATTTGTTTGGCTTTTTAGATGCATGAAAAATTTGGTATCAGAAATAAGTAATATCAATGAAATGCAGTTTACAAATATGTGCTTTATAAATTTAGGTTTATTAATTAATTAGATATGTAAATGACAATGTGGGGGACAAATATGTACATGAGTAGCGAACCTGCCACCTATCCAATGGTAACTTCTTGCACTAGAAAAGATTTGAAAACTGCATTATTCCCCTAAATATTGAAAATTTTGAAAAATTTCTTAAATAGTTTCGGCTTAGATTAGCGAGATTTTTTCTAATTGCTGGGGAAATCGGACGTTTTTAGATTTTTAGTATTTTTAAAAAAAGTTTCCAAGTCGAAAACAATTAAAAACTGAATTATTTCCATAAATATCGAAAATATGGAAAAAATTCATACAGACTTCCGACTTAGTTTTGTGAGATCTCTACAAAAAAAGGAAAATAATTCTTTTCACAGGTTTTTTTTTAGTCCAATACAATAGTTTTTTACTTGAAAATAACACAAAAATTGGAAAATGTTATATAATATTTTCGATTTATTTTAACGTTGTATGTACAAATCACCGAGAAGAAATAATTTTTTCTCCTAAAAACTATATTTACAAAAAAATCTAATACCAATAAAGTTTTATAATTGAAAATCTAACAACATATTACAAAACTTGAAAAATGCTATATAACATTTTCGATTTATTTTCACGGTATTTGTGGAAATCACCGGGGAAAAGGATTTTTTTATCAAAAAATATTTTCACAAAAAACTCAAACTCATGGGACTTTTCTATTTGCAATTATTAATAAAATATCACAAAAATCGGAAATATTATATACTATTTTCGATTTAATTTCATGTTACTTGTACAAATCATTGAAAAAAATTTAATCTATTAATTGTTAATTTCTATTTGAAAATTTGCCCAAAATATCACAAAAACCATCAATATACATATTTAATTAACATTCCAAATGCTCTCGTGAGATTTAGCTCTGTTAACATTCTTCTTTTCTGCTTTGTATTTTGCTTTCGCTGTTAAGTATTCCAAATTTTTGTCGCTCTTAAAATGCGCTTCGCCAGTTTAGTTGGCTCGAAAAATGTGGCATTCACAGTTTTCGGTCCTTCTCTATACTTTACGTTCTCTGGGGAAATTGGAGAGGGAAATTTTTGTTTTCGTATATACATGATTTATATTTGAAGTAAGTATATATATTATGCAAATACCTCGCATAATAACTAATTTCTAAATCCCGTTAAACTAGTCACATGTTTCTTGCCAGCTACCAGCAGGGTTGCTTAAGTAGCTAAAAGGAAATTTTTCCCGAGTTGAGCGTTCTTTTGTCGCTCGCTTACAAAAAAATACAGCTATTATTATTTCCAACAACTAAAATACGACGCTTGGGTAATTTATTTTGTTGCACAGTATCCTATCTTTTGACAAACACCAACTGCAGGCAACTGAGCCTTCTATGGGATAGTAGATGTAGACTGCGAACGGTTGAGAGCAGGTGCCGTACCAGTCACAGTCTCAGCGTTAGTATTAGCAGCAGCGTTGCCACAGACAACTTTTTTTTCCTACCAAAATTTCCTACCATAACCCACCAAAACTTACCAAAAATTTTTTTGAGTTTTAATATTTGTTTTCGATGTCAAATTTTTTAAAAACATAGTCAACATAAACTAGTAAAACTAAAACACAACTAGATTAATAAAAAGAAATGAACTGCGTATAACGATTCATTTTACTGTACAGACTTATCCATATGCACATATGTATGTATGTCTCTTTACACATACATACATATCGTAACTAGATACGAATAAAGACGCGAGCTCAAAAGTTGATAGCGAAAAAAGAGGCGTAAAAAAATTTCGGCGAAGAAAGACTCTTAACATAAGTGACGGCATATAAAGCCGCGTTAACGTCTTTGACAGTGACCCATAAACTTATGTCCGCGGTCAACTATATTTTCGAGTGCAACAGTATTCCCCAGAACTCCCCAAAGGGTTTTGCCGAGCTCTTTATTCGTGTCTAGTGACGATATTATTATTATTACGTCGAAGATACCCGCGCTGCGACCTAAGAAGATATATTGTGCTAAATCAAAATTGTAATCACTCCAACCTTAGGCTATTTAAAAAGCTCAGCACTTTGGATGAGGCCATGTTCCAAATTTTAGATGGAGAAGGCAATTGTTCTCCAAGGTGTATCAATCTACGATTCATGCTTAGAGGACAGGCACATACAATATATTCTGGGGTTTCTTTCACCAGCCGACAAACCCTACAGTCCGTCTCTACAGAAGGACCCATTTAATTAAAACCGTACGTTAACTTGCAGTGTGCTGTCAGGTTGCCAGCAAGAGTTCTAAGTTCAAGGTGTCTTTTGGAGTTCCTGCTGGAAAGAGTTATGCATATCTTTGATTGTCTTATTCCCTAAGTAGGTCTGCCGTGTATCCTTTAGATGTACCACAGAAAGGCTAGGGACCATGCAAACGCATTTGAGCTTCACGCTTTGCGAGACAGTCAGCCCTTTCGTTGCCTTCAAACCCTTCATGCGTGACGCTACTGTGGGCTCGCAGGTGGTTCAAGAGTTACAAGCCTTGATGCCTTTTTAAAAGACTCTAAGGCCATTAACGCTGCCTGAATGTCCGACATACTATTTATTCTGGTCTCATTTGCCTTCTACGATGACATTCGCGAACACAGACTTCGATTGGGAAGACTTCCGCCTGAAATATGGTTGAGTACGAGCCCATTGGTAGACTTTTCTGGAATCTTGGTCCAAGTACGCCATAAAATATATCGTTACCTAAAGGTGAAAAGGTGCCAAGACCATTTTTTTTTTCAAAGTTTAGTTTTTGATGCAGAATGACAGGTAATACGAAACTACATCGATTTTTCATCTATCCTGAAAAATTTCTAAAAATGGACTTGGCACCTTTTCATCCTTAAGTCACGATATATGGATGTCCATATTGCATATTGGCAATAATAAGGTATACGTTTGTACTTAGGAATCAGGTATATTTACATGTTTTCGGCCGCCATTATACGAACGCCCCGGTTAAATATTTGTGTAAAAAAGGTTACTGAAATATTTTTTAGATACGTACATATTTTCTGTTTTTCGCAAATAACTATTACTCATTGTCCCGAAACCTACTAAAATCAAATCAAGCCTACCAACCTACCAAATAGAAAAAAACCTACCAGTTTTGGTAGGAAAAGCCTATATTTGGCAACACTGATTAGCAGCAGTAATTTTGCCAGCGACATGGGAATAGAGCATATTAGTTGTAGGCAGAGCGGCATTGCTAGTAGAAGAAGCAAAAGAGAGAATGTTGTCAACGGCAGCAGCAGCGTCAGCGGCGGGTTCACTCACAGCCACGGTAGCCACAATTGGTAACTTTCTACCAAAATTTGTAACTTTTAAACGGTTTGGTAACTTGGTAACTTTTGTTTCATTTTGGTAACATTTGCAACTAAAAATTTATCTGCATTACTAGAAAGAAATGAATTATGTTTTGAATGTGCGTAATTACAAGATTATTAGAATCACCTCAAATACTGGAAATATTTGAATTACAGTGGCAGTACCAAGGGCTGCACTTTTAAAACAACTTTCGAATTTTTACGATAAATTTTGAATTCTACCCTCCACATTTTAATACTGGACATCTGGCAATATTTGCGTTTTTTTACTCATTTCCAGTAAAATCCAGTAAAAGTTTTTACGAATTTTCAAGTTCTGGCGTTTTCGTACGCAAAAACTTGCAAAATGGGGAAATTGAGAGAGCGAAAAATGACAGTTGAAGTTGCAAGTTTTTACTGGATTTTACTGCATAAATTTTTACTTGTAAGAATTTTCCAGTACGAAAAACAGCTGATCGCATGTTGCTGGATGAAATTTAAACTAATAAGGAAACTGTTTGTGGGTTTTATTTTTGAATTTCACAAAATAAACCTATTTAAATATAAAAATATATTGTTTTATTAGGAATTTGCTGCGAATAAACAACCAATTTATCAGCTGTTCATGAAACTTGCAAATTACTACTGGAATTCCGTTCGCGTACTTTTTTGCAAATTATTTCTATGAGAACGAATTCTTAGAAATAAAATTAGTCGAAAGTTGCTGGCAAGTTACTGGATAATTTGTAAACAATTACAATTAATTTTTGGTAAGGTCCATAACGTCCCGTTTCTGCCTTAACCCCGTATTTGCAATAGATGTACATATTTTAGAGAGGGTAAGAAAGAATGCTTCATTTCTTACTCTAGGATACAATAAACGTATTTTTTACTTAATATTTTTGGTTCCACTAACAGTAGTGAGAACCCTCATTAAGTCTTTGTTCTATTTTCTAATAGTGTGACGCTTAAACAGCTGTTATAAGTGGTAATATTAGTTTTCCCAAAAATTGTAGATACATGGTTAAGGCAGAAACGGGACGATAAATCGTTTTGATTATTCCGACAAAAAAAAATTTTGCGTGCTTTTTACCAGACCCATCTGCCGACATGTATTTCGACGTACAGTAAATTATGAAAAACCGAAAAAATAGCAAAAAAAAAATAGCAATTTTCGCAATTTACTCGAAATTTTGTACAAGTCAAACGAAAGGTTAAAAGCACCTGCCATTTTTTTTTGTGTGCCGGTACTATTATTCCGTGAGTCGCAGGTCCAAGTATCGGCACATTCCGAACAAAAAATTACACTGAAAATGGCACAACGCCGAAACCGGTTTGTCTCCAAACCAAATTTGTAATGTAATTCATTGGGCACGTTCAGAAGGCACAACAGCTCAGTAACTGTTGCGATTGCACCTTCTGAACGCGTTGTTTTGCACTTCTGATCAACTGAACAGTTGCTTGTTAGATGATCGTAATATTTTTATGATCATTTGAGACAACATGTTGTGTGTTTTGAATTTGACAGCTATGTATCAAGCCGTTCAGAAGGCGCATTATGATCACTGATTTTTTAGCAACGGTTGTGCTCAACTTCTGCGCCTTCTGAACCTACCAATTGATAGAAAAATATTTTCTATAAAAAAAAAATTATTATAATTGTCAATAGCGTTTTCAATCTTGATAATTTATCAAGAAAATAGATTTAAACTTCTGTGCTAGAACTGGGAGTTCTTGATAAATAATCAAAAATTGATAAATTATAAAAATATTGAATTTTTTAAGTACTCAGAACCGGGCTGTAAGTATATACATATTTGTTATGAAATATAGCAGCGTTATCTTATATATATAAATAAGTGCACGTTTCTGGTGTGACCTCATAACTTGAGAACGGCTTCACCGAATTCAATCAAATTTATGTGGCATATTCGATCTATCATGCAGATGGTTTATGCGAAGTTTGTCGGAATTCGGAAAAGGGGGCGTTTCACCACCCATACTAACTAAAATATAAAATTAAGTGAACGTTTTTGGCATGACCATATAACTTGAGAAGGGCTTCACCGAATTCAACCAAATTTATGCGGCATATTCGGGCTATTATGCAGATGGTTTATGTGAAGTTTGCTTGAATTCGGAAAAGGGGGCGTGGCGTCTCTATTTTATATATAAAAATTTGTGAGTTAGCTTATAACTTGAGAACGGCTTCATCGAATTCAACCACATTTATATAGCATATTCGGCCCATCATGCAGATATTTTATGTGGCGTTTGCCCAAATTTGGAAAAGGGGGCGTGGCATATGTATCTTAGGTATAAAAATAAGTACACGTTTTTGGTGTGAGCTTATAACTTGAGAACAGATTCACCGAATTCAACCATATTTATACGGCATATTCAGGCTATCATGCAGATGGTTTATGTGAAGTTTGCCCTAATTCGTAAAAGGGGGTGTGGCAACTCTCAAACTTACTAAAATGTTTATGTTGTATATCTCTTGAAATATTTGTGGTAGAGTACTGGAAATTGGTATAGAGGTATATCAAATAATTCCATACTCATGGAGAAAAATGGGCGGTACTGGAAAAGAGGGCGTGGCACCTCCCATCTTATATATACAAAATAAGTGCAAGATTTCAACCAAATTTATACGGTATAGTTGGGCTATTATGCAGATGGTTTGTGTTAAGTTTCCCGGAATTCGGAATAGGGGGCGTGGAGCCACCCATACTAACAAAAATTTTCATCTGGTATATCTCTTGAAATATTTATGGTATATTACTGAAAATTGGTATAGAGACATATGAAATAATTCTATACTCATGGAGAAAAAATGTGCGGTATTGGAAAAGGCGTGGCACCTCCCATCTTAAATAAAAAAAGAAGTGCACTAATTCTACCAAATTTAAACGGTATATTCGGACTATCATGCAGATGGGTTATGTGAAGTGTGCCCGAATTCGGTCAAGCGGGATATATGACAGTTTATGTCTATCACATGAACCACGTATATGGTACAAACAGCAGATATATTAAAAATAGAAAACATAGTGAAAAATTGTTGCTATGATGTGCTGTGTTTATTTTTCTTCGGATAAATTAAGTCAAGTATAAACATGGCTGCAATATAGTAAAAAAAAAA
>NW_023458559.1:3388881-3392440 GCF_013731165.1 Rhagoletis pomonella | reverse complement strand
ACAATAACCACGCCCACATCCCATATAACGGTAATTTCGAGAAATACGAAATCCTCGATAAATCAGTAAATATTAAAGCTAATTTATTCAAAATTGATGGTTGCAACAATTCTATACCAGAAAATACGCTTATGATAAAATTTTGGAAAATGGGCGTGGCACCGCCCACTTATGATCATATATATGTATCTCGCTAACCGTTCTAGCAATTTGTACCAAACTCGGTATGGTTATTGTGCTTGCCACATAAAAGCAAACCATTGAAAATTGTTGAAATCGGACTAAAATTACGGCCGCTTTTCATATAACGGTAAATTTCAGAAATGCTTGAAATTTCAATATTTCGAAATTTAAGCACGCTAGTTTACTTAAAATTTATACACCCCGGCTTATCATGTAGCGGTACCTTTCGGAAAGGTGGAAAACATATATTTAATACTTGCGCCGGGTATTTAATGTTCGGCTCCGCCCGAACTTAGACTTTCTTACTTGTTTTTTTTTTTAATTTGCCAACATTTTAAAATCATACAAAATTGAGAGTAAAAAAAAGGAATTGTTCAGAGTTGTTGTTGTTTGAGTTTGAAATTGAGAGTGTGTGTGTGAGACTGTGTGTAAAATTTTAAAATTAAATTGCTTGCAAACGTCAAGAATTTGAAAAATTACTCTCAGCGGTTCTACCTTCCTATTTTTTTATCATGGTATTTGTTAGGGAATGAATTTTTTTTAATTGAAAAATTTTAAAAATTAGAAAGTAAACATAAGTGGCAAACAATATCATTTTGAATTTGGTCCAAAATGGTATGCTCTGTTTATATGTATGTATGTATAAATATAATCAATGACTTTAATTTAATTTTTGTGAAAATGATATAACATTGCTTTATCTGTTTTTTTCTGTGTTTACGTGTTTAAATAATGCCACGACCTTGGTTTTAAATTACGTATACTTCATTAAATGTTCATGTTTTATTCAAGGACTTATTTATGTAAGTTAACAAGAAGATGTAACTACACCACAAATTATGTTCGCTTAAGTACCCGCATCGGGGTACTTAAGTGAGTTCTTTTAAGTACCCAACCCGCCTAAGTACCTCAAAAAGCTGACATTTTTCGTGAGGTACTTAAGCGGGTTTTACTGTATGTACATACCTACTAGGGCATTCAATCCCGAGATCCAGAAACCCGGGATGCCGGGATCCGGGACACTTTTTAATGTCCCGAAATCCTGGGATTACCGCTCCGGGATCTCGATATTTTTACTGATTCAGTTACAGAATGAAATAGATGTTGGAAACGAAAAAAAGAATTCATTTGACATGAAACACGAGAAATACAGAACACAAAAAATTGGATTCAAAGTGAACTTGAGTCATTTGCACTTGGAAGTGAATTTTAACCTGCCTGAATAAACGTACTTTCAACCTGCCTGAATAAATGTACTTTTTCAAATATTTTGTGCAAGAACTGTGTAATAACGAAAAATTTGGTAGCGATTGAAAACACAGCGAGCTTTTACAGTGTGGCAGAGTTGTTTTTCATTTTACTTTGTTGCCCTTTTTTGGAAAAGGATTTCTGCAAATATGAGTAAATGTTTTAGACAAGTAATATATAGATATTTTAGTATAAAAATATTTAAACATCTAATTACGTACTCTTTTAATAAGGGGCATTATGCTCCCCTAAGACCAAATGTGGTGACAATGAATCTTTGTGGTTTGAAAAAGGCGAACCTACTGTAAAATGTAAAAAGTTGTGGTGAAGTCAAAATCCCGAGAAATCTCGGGATCCCGGGATTAGAATTATTGAATACCAAAATCCCGAGATTGTTGAAATACTTCGGGATTGAAGGCCCTAATTCCTTCATACATATGTACTAAACTCCTGCGCAATTCCATTTAAACGGCCTAACAAGACATCCGATCGCCGCGCAAATACTTTCCCTCCTTTACTCTCATCGTTCGGGTCAAATGTGAGTAAGCATAAACCAGTTTCTGCAAGCGTACGTAAACTACCGATCAAGCAAAATGCGTAGAGTATTTACTTTGCCTTCCACAACTACTGCGAGTAAAAGGTATTTGACAGTAGAGTACTCTACTGGTAGTACTTGAGTATTTTCGAAGAAAACATACATTTGTGGTATCTGAATAAAACTAAGGATAGGAATGTAAAGGAGCGATTAAGAGAGCGACGACAAAACGTACTTTCAACTAAAATGCTGATATACATACCTAAGTACATATGTATGAATGTGCATAGATACGTATGAGCATAGATACATATGTGCATAGATACATATGTGCATAGATACGTATGTGCATAGGTACATATCGTCGTTAGCAGGTCCGTATAATAGTTTACCGCTGAAATATAAAACTTCGTTCAGTTTCCCCTCCAAACAGTTGGTTGCTTGGAGGTCAAGCTTAACATTTCACAAAATTTGCCGGGCACTTCTATCGAGCACTTCGGGTACACAATAATCGATCCAGCCATCACTCCTGCGCACTTATCAAGGTAACATTGTAACCCAACTTTAACTTTAATACATACATACATAAATTGGTATTAATTTATATGAAGTATACTAAAACTTGGCCTTTTTATTTTTTCCTGTTTTTCAAATAAAAACACTGGTGATTTATTGGAGTTGTCAAACCACATAATCGCCAAGGTTTTTCATGGTCCATCTCCGCCGAGAAAGAAAACACCAGGCGGCCTTTTACTAAGCACACAATTTTTACAGTCCACAACACAAGGAGCACCGATATTTAAAGTTTTTCACACAAGGATATTTATTGAAATTGCGATTCCAAAACCGGAGCATCTGTAGCGACTGCGATAGATACCCAGATATCACGAGCACTTTACTAATACCACAAACACCAATCATCAGCTTAATTCACATCCGTAAACACAGGATAAAAAAAGGAACGTGGCTGACATTTCGTGCACATAAAATAGTTACATACATATCAGTGGAATTGCGCTCAAAAATAAAAAATTGCTTACATATCATCGTTGCTCCAAGAGTTAACCGCGAGGGGTTTTGTGGTTCAGTGATTTTTATAAAAAAATGTTTCCTGTGCATTTTTTTTTATCACAATACGTGACATATCGGCAACAATTAGTGCACGCGACGGCCATTTTAAGAAAAAATTCACTTCACGTTGTTAGCGTTAATGTTTGATAAAAGTTGAACCGCAGCACATGATTTCATATTAAAATTATATTGGTTCAAAATTCGCAGTTTCAATTTAATAACTCACTGCATATACGTTCATAATTTCCTTAATATTGGTGCTGCAAATTAGTTTTAATTTGCTAAGTCACGAACACTAACAACACTTCACTGGTTTCTTTGTGGTCTTAACCTCACACGCGCTGCACATTAGGTTACGATTAGAGTCCGACCGATTCCAATTTTTTTCAGGTACCGATGCCGATGCCGATTAATCGGCTTATGGGGAAAGAATCGGCCGATGCCGATGCCGATTCCATAAAAAATTACAAAGTATTTGGTACGTGTACTTCATTCGGGCGTAGGACGGATGGTATTGAAAAT
>NW_023458559.1:3380485-3388781 GCF_013731165.1 Rhagoletis pomonella | reverse complement strand
TGGTATGCAGTTTTGTAGACCATTTCATTCTAGTATAATGAAGTGCACGTTTCAAGCTGCTATAAAATCGCGTTATTTTTTGGCAATTTTTTTTGCTGGCAGTGTTCTCCATATAAAAGAAAATTGTCGCACATACTTTTGTATGGAAAAAACGTGAAACACCTTCAACAAAAAAAAAAAATAAATCATTTTTGTGAGCTGTCTGTAAATGTTTTTTAATGTTGGCTGTCGCTTCACCTGAACATTTGAAAAGAAATTCCAAAGAATCGGCAAAGAATCGGCGAAAAAAGGCCGATGCCGATGCTTAATTTTGTACCGATACTAGCCGATGCCGATGCCGATTAATCGGCCGGACTCTAGTTACGATTCTTAAAGTAATTTTTTATGATCGAAATTTCACATCCACAAAGCCACTTTTCGCGTGTGAACATAATTATATATAAAAAAATAACTCTATATCACCGGTAACAATATTTATGTAAATATATTTGATCCAAATCATGATACAAAAAAGAAGGTAGTTTCAATAAACAACTTTTGACGGATAATAAAATTTTTTGAAGTTTCATAAGTTGTGAGTATTATCAACGGCCTTGCCACTTTGATAATATTAAAACAATAAATCGGAGTATTTTCTTTCCCATATTTATACCAATGTAATAACATTTCAAATCAAAAACCATTATTAGTGCTTGGTACTTTTTTTACTTACGTGGTTTTTTTATTAAAAATATTTAAAATGTAAACTGTTAAAGGAAACTTCATTGTAACTGTTCTTTTCATTTTGTAATAAAAAGCACGCGCGCATTATTCTGTTATTTTTTTGTTTTCTTATTTTGAATGCAATCTTGCGATTTAAAAGTCGAATTCTAAATAATGTTCTTCCCAAATAAAACCTTTTTATATTTTGGTTCAAATTTACTTTTACATTTCTCATCAGATTTTGCAAAAAATAAGGCTTTGTGATTAGCGCATCATCATTAAATTTCACAAATTCTTAATTTATGCAAAATACCTGAAGTCGGCTTGAAGAGATCGCCCTCCGATAAACAACTAACAGATCCTCGTTTAAAGTACAAAACCGTGTATCGACAAAATGCACAACTGTCACATACGCAGTTGCATTAATTGTTTGTAGAGAGTAAAAACACTCATATTTCAAAAGGTTCTCTTTTTTTACAAAGAAATCGCATTTCAGGACGAATGGATAAGGCTTGAGCCAAGAGCTTGTGTGAGCAAATCCCATTTTTGGCAAAAAATGTCAATTACGCGGTTTTGCAGAACGACGATACGCGGTTTTGTACTTTAAGCGACGATATGTAAGCATACACTTTCGTCATGCTTTCTGAACCTAGTCGTCAACCCCATTTTCGAAATCATGTAGCCGGCATAATTTTCTAGTTTATCATATTCCACATCGTTGAATGTACTGATAAAATCTTCTGGTTAAAAAAAAATATTTCTTCTAGTGATCAGGTAGCATGAATTTGATGAAATGTCATAATTTTATTAAAAGTCAAATGGTTAACAACAACAACGAATGTCATTAAATGAAACTACCTTCTTTTTTGTATCATGATCCAAATATTGTTTTGTTATATATTGGGTTGGGTGGCGAGCAATCAATAACACCTGTAAGCGCAAAAGGTTAATATACAGACGTACACATACATACATAGGTACAAGCAAATTAATATATCTGAGATAATGGGCCGTATGAATAAAAATAAGCAATTGCTTTTTCTTAAAATTTCAGACCTTTTACTCGATTTATTCAAACAAAAGTGAAGCAACAGGTATGAAATTTTAAGAAAAAGCAATTGCTCAGTTTTTATTCATACGGGCTAATAAATAAAACATGTGGTACGGAATTAAAATTCCACTTAAATTCTGTGTAAAGCTTTATTGGATTGTGGTGTTGCTAGGCATTTGCATAGTATTCGCGAAAAAGTTGTCAGAATCATTTTTCTCAAAGCGTTCTTCTAATTAGATCAAGCCATGGATAAGTTTATTCGTCTGGCAGACGCTGTGACAGAATTTGAGGCCGACTACAACGACACGGCCCAAACTGATCACACCAAATATACTCTTGCCATTCAACAAGAGGAGTTGAAAACTTTATGGAAGAAATCAAAGGCAGCATATGAAGATTAAACGCTAAAGAATTACCTGCTGTGAAACCCAAGTATAAAAGCTCTTATTCTGTGTATTTGCGATGCATGTCAAACATGGCAGATCTGCATGAAAAGTTCGTTAAGATCGAAAAGGATACAGAGGGTACGTCGCTCCAAGAACATAACATACACTTTCCTCCGTGCGATACGGAAGTGTTCAAAGGCGACTACCTCTCTTGGCCAACATTCCGAGATATGTTTACGGCTATATATATATTGAACAAGCGCCTCACTCCAGTTGAAAAGCTGTTCCATCTGAACCAAAAAACACTAGGTGAGGCCAAAGATATAGTTAGGAAGTGTCCTCTCTTACTAACGAAGGATTTGCCACAGCGTGGAAAAACTTAACAGATAGGTACGAGAATAAACGTATTCTCGTAAATTCCCAGTTGCAAATTCTTTTTAATTTAAAGGAAATAGAGAACGAGTGCGGCGTCTCGATTAAGAAAGTACAGCGAGATATAAATAATTGCATCTCATCACTAAAAAGCCATTAAATTGATATTTCAAACTGGGATGCAATATTTACTTATCTCTGCTCAACTAAATTGCCAGAAAGTACCCTAGGTTTGTGGGAGCAAACTATCGAAAACCAGACGGAAATATCCAAGTGGGAGGATATGGACAAATTTCTGTCTATCTGCGTCTACTTCTGCTAAGGCTCAATTAAAACTCGATTCTGTAAAAGCAAATAAAAAATCGGTTAGCAATATTAAATCGTGTTTCGCTAAACAAATAAAGGGATTTTATTAGGGACCGCGCGTGTCAATATATGTTTTAATAATGCTACCTTTTCGTCGCGCGCGCTAATTGATTCCGGTTCAGAGTGCTCATTTATAACGGAAAGACTCAAACGTAGGATTAACTTGCCTTCAAAAAAAATGCATGCGCAGGTATCAGGTATCAATAATACAGTTTCAGCCCAAATAAAGGAAGCGTGTTTTATACAGTTGCGGTCACCGATAGACCCTTTTATCAATATAGATACCACAGTGCTGGTTTTACCACAGTTGACCGGGAATCTACCAACTTGTCAAATAGATGCCATGACAAGCCAAGCCTTCCCAGATCTCATTTTAGCGGACAAGAGATTCTTCATTAATGAGCAAGTTGATCTTGTCCTAGGTGGTGATATTTATGCCCAAATAATGTTGAGCGGAATCCGAAAGAACGTTTTGGGTACTCTTCTTGCTCAGGAAACAGTATTCGGGTGGATACTAACCGGTCAGACTGAAATAACGTCTGCAACTAATAAATGTGTATCGTTTTTTAACGAGATGACCCTAGACAAACGCCTAGCCTCGTTTTGGGAATTAGAAAACATCCCAAAGAACAAAACTTATAATAAGAAGGCCGCTTATTGCCAAGAACTTTATATAAGCACAACAATGCGAAACGGTGAAGGCAAGTACATAGTGTCACTCCCATTTAAGCAGGACTTCCCAAAAGACGTCCAATTAGGACCCTCTCTAAAAATCGCTTGCTCACAGTTTTTTAGGATAGAAAAGCGATTGGCGAGAGACACATCTCTGCAAATAGAATACAACCGAGTTTTGTCAGAATATGAGGCATTAGGCCACATGACACGAATCAATGTGAATGTTTCTGCAGATTCATGTGACAATTACTTCTTGCCTCATCACGCTGTCAGGAAGGACGAAAGCACTACCACCAAAGTAAGAGTGGTGTTTAATGCATCATGCCCAACATCAAATGGGGTGAGACTTAATGATGTGCTCTATCCTGGTCCAGTCCTTCAAAACGATTTGCCAACTTTTATACTTCGGTGGAGATTATTTAAGTATGTTTTTAACAGCGACATCGAAACGATGTATCGCCAAATCTTACTAAACCCTGACCAAACAAAGTATCAGCGCATAATTTTTCGAACCAATCCATCTGAACCTATTAGACATTATGAGCTCAATACGGTGACCTTCGGTGTCAATTGCGCACCTTACCTTGCGATTAGAACCCTGCTTCGGTTAGCGGACGACGTGGAAGATTCGCACCCCGTAGCTTCGGACATCTTAAGAAAGTATATGTATGTATGTAGATGATGTTCTAGCTGGCGGTCACACCATTGAGTCTGCAATTAAAGCTAAGGACGAGATCACAACAGTATTGCAATCTGCGGGGTTTCCTTTGAGAAAATGGGCTTCTAACTGCAACGAAATATTATATGGCATCCCAAAATCCTATCTACTAAAAGAAGACTTCTTGGACTTCGAAGACACCAGCTCGGTTAAGGCTCTGGGCATCAGGTGGAACGCCCATTCTGATAAATTTTCCTTCACAGCCAAGCCAATTGATAATCAAGAGAGACATACAAAAAGGGCAATACTATCGGCTATTGCCAAATTATTCGATCCGTTAGGGTGGCTCGCACCGTTTGTCATTACCGCGAAAATTTTAATGCAAAATATTTGGTTAGAAGGAACCGGGTGGGACGAAGTTGTATCAACCGCCACATTAGACCGTTGGGAAAACTTTAAGGAAAGCTACAGTCACATCGAAAGGACTCGTATCCCTCGTTGGATATACTTTTCACCTACAGCCAAAGCCGGAATACACGGGTTTTGCGACGCCTCAGAAAAGGCATATGCTGCTTCTCTTTATATTCGCGTCAAAAAAGATAACAGGGTCTACACCAATCTGCTGCTATCTAAAACCAAAGTTGCGCCAGTTAAAACGATCTCGCTTCCCCGCTTAGAACTTTGTGGGGCAGTTTTACTGTCAGAAATCCTCGATTCGATTGTCAATAACCTGAATTTAGGGCATCTTACGACAAAAATGTGGACGGATTCGACCATTGTCCTGGCCTGGATTCGGAAACCTCCGTGCTCATGGTCAACCTTTGTTGCCCATCGAGTAACAAAAATAACCGAAAAGGTCGGGAAAGATAATTGGTGTCATGTAGATTCAACCTCAAATCCGTCACACTTAGCCAGCAGAGGACTTCCGGCGCAAGAGTTAGTAAACAATTCCCTGTGGTGGGAGGGCCCTTCTTGGCTGCAAGATCACTCCAAATGACCTACTCAAGAAAAGGACTATAACACAGTGGTAGAAGAGAAAAGGGTCCAGGTACACACAACAATGTTAGATATCAACTATGATATTATTGAAAGATTTTCTGATTTCTCGAGAGCTTTGAGAGTTTTATCTTATGTAATAAGATTCTCTCAAAGAACTCACCCAAAAACCAAAGCGTCATTTCAGGCGAAATCTTGTTCAATTTCAGCTGATGAAATTAAAGCAACGATAAACCGCTTGATAACCATCTGCCAGAAGAAGCATTATTGGGAGGAGTATTCAGCACTAAAATTTCAGAAATTAATAGGTTCAAAAAGTGAAGTACTACCCCTTAACCCTTTTATCGATAAAGACGGGATAATGAGGATAGGTGGCCGCCTAGGAGCATCTAGTGATCTCGCATATAACGAGCGTCACCCAGTTATCCTGCCATATAACTGCCACCTGTCGCGTCTGATAGTCCAGTTCGTCCACAAGGTCTCGAGAATCAGCTCATGCTGCGCCTAATCCGAACACAGTACTGGATCCCTAGGATCAAGAACATTATTAGGTCCACAATTCACAATTGCAAGGTCTGTACGATCTATCGAAAACGTGCGCAAACACAGCTAATGGGAATTCTTCCCAGAGAAAGAACTACATTTTCACGACCGTTTACAAACTCAGGAGTCGACTTTGCAGGACCTTTTGACATAAAGAGCTACAGTGCACGAAGCTGTCGTATGTCCAAAGGATATCTCTGCCTATTCGTCTGTTTCGCAACTAAGGCGATCCATTTGGAAGCTACCTCTGACCTGAGCACTCAATCTTTCTTGGCAGCATTTGCCAGGTTCGTGTCAAGAAGGGGATGTCCACAAAATATCTACTCCGACAATGGTACCAACTTTGTCGGAGCCTCTAGAGCTCTGAGAGCGAAAATAAAAGCCTTTCTGACTGAGTCACGCGATAGAACTTTAGCCAAATATGCCCACCAAATGCTTTCGTGGCACTTCATCCCTGCATCAGCTCATCACATGGGTGGACTCTGGGAAGCAGCAGTTAAAAGTTTTAAAAGCCACTTTACAAAAATCGCAGCAAACTATAAATATACGTTTGAAGAGTTTACGACTCTTCTATGCCGAATTGAATCGTGTTTGAATTCTCGACCATTAAGCCCCTCGTCGAATCAACCATCAGATTTGGAGCCGCTTACTCCAGGTCACTTCCTGATTGGTGGACACCTATTAGCTCCACCAGAAATTGACGCCACCGAAAATCCTGTCACGATTGTAAATCGTTGGCAAAGGTTAAAAGCCCTACATCATACGTTTTGTAACCGATGGAAATCAGAATACCTATCCGAACTCCAGAAACATAACAAATTGAGACATCCTCAATCCAACATTAAAATTGGAGACCTCGTCATAATTAAGGAAGAGAACCTACCACCGAATGAATGGAGACTCGGAAGAGTCGTAAAATTATACTCAGGTTCGGACACTCGGGTACGAGTGGGAACATCATGAACGAAAGAGGCCAGGTAACCAGACCACTAGTAAAATTGGTCCTACTGCCACCCAGCAGTGAACCAAACGAGGAACCAACAGAGTCTTCGTAAATAAATTCTGCATATTTGCGTCTTCAACATGAAAGCAACCAGGTATTCCACTTCATAGGCGCCTAGAGTATTCCACGACTGAAGCTCGCAAACATCACATGTTTCATTCCACTTCATTCAAAATAAATGTACAAATGCTTAGTTGTCTCAAGCGGAAATTTATTGAAAATAGAGATTAGAAAATGCTCTAATAAACCTTTGTTGAAAACGCATATGGAATACATGCGTGCTTAACAATATCCACGGAATTGTGAGACTCCATTTATACCAATGTATCTTTAACACACAATTATAGTAAGTCTCGTCGACTCGACAATCGAATTAGTAAATTTTCTCGTTTATTATAATTCTTATAAATACATATATAAAATATTACCTTCATCAAAGGCTTTGAATGCTGAACTCTTTCAAGGTGATTGTTCTCAATTCGAGTTTTAAGCTGTTACCAAAAAAAAGAAAAAAAAGGGAAAAGAAGAACAATAAAAGAGACTGTCAGTTCATAGCAACCAGCTATAAAAGAAATCAACCCCGAGCTAAATATTGAGAAGTCTTAAGGTTATGCCTCGCCGAAGTGAGTTTTCAAATAAAACTCAATAACCAGGTGATGGTTCTTAACCCGGGATAACCCGGGCGATCCGGTAATATAGAACCGACCATCGTGAGATATATTGTAAACAACTTAAAGAGCATGCTGAAAGCCTCATATACACGTGGTATAAAAATCCATTTTAAGGCTACAGCGAGTGCGAAGGAAAGGAAAGTAAATTTGGAAATAATCAACAGTTTCCTAATCCTTCTGGGGTGCAATCACAAAAGTTTCAAAACAAGAGTGCATGAGTCTAAAAATACACGTCGCTATAATTAAAATTTACCTACATATACAATATGCAACTACTGAGCTTTAAATGGCGAAATCGCTAATTTTAAACCTTTACCCGTTACCCTTGAAGTGAGCCTGACTTATATTCGAGAATTTCCAAATACTACACTGTCTGCTCACCTGAGTCCTGCTTTGCATGTGTGTAAGCAATTGTTGATTCCAACCGATACCGGGGTCCATTGGTTGCTTTCTGCGTCAATTGTCGGTTGCTGTGTAATTTGTAAAGATGTTTGCCAATTTTATTCAATTTCACCATGGGTTTATCGATAGCCCAAACCGGATCCTTCCATATAGTGTCAGATAACCAGTTATAATCGCCATCTCGGTAAAAAAGCTGACCGCCATCTTGATACATGATGAGGAGCTAATATTGAGAAATCTCTGGTTAGTAAATCAATAAATATCTCAATATTTTTAAATGAGCTAGCTCAAAAATTGTTGAACTCACGTACCAACTATATACCATTACCAGAGAACATTTAAGAACGAGAAGGTGCATATTTTTTGGAGAGATAAATTATCGTCTGAAATGGATCCACTATGGAATTTCACCAGTCCGTTTAACCAGAGAATGTTAATGAAATGAGAAGGAGCAAATGTTAATGTTAAATT
>NW_023458559.1:3378298-3380385 GCF_013731165.1 Rhagoletis pomonella | reverse complement strand
TATTTTTATTGACCAATGGTACTATCGATGTTGCTATTGACATTTTTATCGAATTTGTTATCGATATTTCTATCGGTTTTGTTATCGATATTTTGTTGGACGTTATTATCGATACGGTATAAAGATAAAAATGAAGATAATGGAAAAACAGAATAACATAAATGTAATTAAAACGAACAGGGGTAGAGGTAGAGGGATGTAGATAGAAAAAAGAGAAAAAATGTAACCTTAAGCAAAAGCAGATGTGTGTATGTATACATTGGTTATGAGACAAAAGAGACAAAATATACAAAATAGTAGCTGTTGAGTTTAGATTTTGCTTCACATTTTCTTAAGTTAAATTTTTAGTGCACTGGTACAAATGGTTGTGCGAAGTTATGCGAAGTATGCATAATCAGACCCTAAATAAGAGAGCCGAGCGCTGCTACTAGGCTCAGTCGGTAGAAAACTGTCATATAAAAAGGTTGTTTCGCGCATGATTGCCCTTTTTTCCCAAGCAAATTTCTAAAGAAAAATTATCTGCGCAAGAACAACCCCCCTTGGAAAATTTGCGACCAACTGAACGCTGACAATGCAAAAGTGATTACAAAACAGCTTACATATATGCGCGCAAGCAAGTCGGTACTCACCACCAGTGTTGCCATTTCTGTTTCTGCCGTCCCGCCAGATTAATAAACAAAAATCGCTAGAATCCTGCTAAATCATTTAAATTCTGTAAACTCTTATGAAAAAAAAGTTTCTTTTATAATTTAGCAGTTAAACTTTATTTGATTAAATTAGAGATCATATGTTTATCAAAAACCACCAGTTTTTTAACAAAAACTAAATTGGAACTTCGTTATATGGATTTATAACCAGTGCTGGGATTTTGTGGCATTAAATAAAGTATAAAAATTGGTGATAAGAATGTCGTTTCGTTTTCGTGACTGTTTAACACACCTTGGATGTTGATTTTTTTGGAGTGCAAAATGTAAATGTAATAAATTGCGATAATTGTGAATAAAATCGCTATAAACTAGCTGAGTGGAAAAGTCGTTAAAATGGCAGCACTGCTCACCACGGTTGGCCAGTAGTTGAGCGTGGCTCATTCTCTGCCAATGCCTGCTGATGAATATGCATGTAAATTAACAGCATGGTCCTTTGGTGGCTTGATGTAGCTACCATTTATTTTTTTTGGCCACATAAATTTAAAATTGCCCCTAGCCCTTTGGAGAATTTATTCATACTGGGCATGAAAAATTTGTATATGCTTAATTTGATCTAATTTTTTTTGGATTTATGTAAGAGATGAATTTTTAAACTAAGAACCCGCGGGTTTCACCCCGCGCTTTTATACAAATATAAAAAATAATTTAATGATGTTAGATTTTATTCCTGTGCCCATTTTGCTATAGCTCGTTATTTTTTAAGCGAGTTAAGGTATTTAGGCCTTTTAAAATTATGAAATTACTAGCTTATACCCGCGGGTTTCACCCCGTGCTTTTATACAAATATGAAAACTAATTTAATGATGTTAGATTTTATTTCTGTGCCCATTTTGTTATAGCTCGTTTTTTTTAAGCGAGTTAAGGTATTTAGGCTTTTTAAAACTATGAAATTGTAAAATCTCGTCTGCGCGGTAGGCGTACGAAAGATATCAATCCCTCTAAGTTGACCTTAAAATGGTTCCAGGTATAGGACGCGTAAACATGTAACCTTCTTGGAGGTTCCACGGCGGCGGTTCTAATAAGTTCAACTCAAATTTAGTAACCTGGCCTTGATAAAATACCACTTCTCATTACTGTAGCAAATGCCTCAAGAGAGCTTTAGATAATAAGGCCGAACCCGGCTCTCCCTTTTCCATTAAATGAAATTTTTTCTACCAGTACGGCACTTATAAAATAAATCTCCATAACAAATTTAAAATACTTCCAAAGATTTTCTATCCTTCCAGAGATATGTATTAAGAAATTTTTAGTATGTATGGGAGGCGACATCCCTCCTTTTTTAATAACTCACATTTATTCCATGAGCAATTGAAACATTTTGTATACACAACCAGTGTTGCCGCGCAGCATTTTTAATGGTAGCCAAATTCCTTTAAAAAA
>NW_023458559.1:3375612-3378198 GCF_013731165.1 Rhagoletis pomonella | reverse complement strand
TATGGCTGTCAAAAGAAAGAAATTTACAAAGGCTTACAGCTGAAAATATATTTGTAGAAGGTTGCCACCTATTTGAAAACTCTAATTTGATTTAATTGATAGCATAAATTAAATACTGCAATATTGGCATCAAACTAAAGAGGCTAGGAAATTTTAATGCTAAAAATATTTTTAGGGGATTTGCCAACTGACTGAAAAATTGTATTCATTAAAATTTGTAAAGTAAATGAAATATTGCAATACGAATATTAAACTAAAGAGAATTAGGAAGCTTACTTTTGAAAATATTCTTGAAGCGGGTTTGAAAACTTTAATTGAGTTAAATTTATAATATAAGCTAAGTGTTGCCTTATGGGTATTAAACGAGAGTATTTGAGAATAATAAAATTGCAACAGGCCGATATCTGTACATAATAGATGTTAAAGAAAAATTAATAGGGGGTTTATTAGATCAACAGAAGCCAAATATAAAATTTTGGTATGTTTGTCTGTATGCTTGTAAGCGTATCACGCAAAAGCTAATGTTTGGAATTAAATGCAGGATTCACCGATGTACATATTGCTAGAGCTCTAATTGAAAATATAGAATCAATTTTTTTGTTTTAGCTTATCGTCGATCATTATTCCCAGGTATTTGAACGTATTAACTTTTTCCAGTGCATCGTTGTTATATTTAGAGTTAGCAACGGACCGTTCTCAAAATTTCGCCTTGATATAACCAAAAACTTAATTTTTTTACCTTTGAAAATATTCTTGAAGCGGGTTTGAAAACTTTAATTCAGTGAAATTTATAATAAAAACTAAGTGTTGCCATATGGGTATCAAACGAGAGTATTTGAGAATAATAAAATTGCAACAGGCCGATATCTGTACATAATCTCTACATATAATAAAATTGTAACAGGTCGATGTCTGTACATTATAGATAGTAAAGAAAAATTAATGTGGGGGGTCTTTATTAGAGCACCAGAGGCCAAATCAACCATTTTTAGAATTTTTGTCTGTCTGTCTGACTGTATGTTTGTTCGCGCATCACTCGAAAGCGAATGCATGCATTTGAATGCAGTTTTCACCGATGTATTGCTAGAGCTCTAACTTAAAATATAGGAAGAAAAAAAAATAGAGCGTTGCCACATGTTCGAAAATTGGAGTTTAAGTAAATTGATAAGAAAAAATTAATATCGCAATATGGGCGTCAAAAGAAAGAGGCTGAAGAAGACTTACAGCCAAAAATATTGTTTTAGAGTTGCCACCTGTTTGAAGATGTACATTTAATTTAATTTACAGGATAAATTGAATATTGCAATATGGGTATCAAACTGAAAGGGTTTAGGAAATTATACTGCCGAAAACATTATTACGGAGGGCTGCCACCTGTTTGAAAAATTTTATTGTATTAAATTGATAAAATAAATGAAATCTATATCTACATCTATACATATAATAAAATTGTAACAGGCCGATGTCTGTACCTTATACATTTTAAAGAAAAATTAATATGGTGGGTTTTTATTAAAGCTACAGAGGCCAAATAAAAATTTTTTTGAATTTTTGAATCACTGTCTGTCTGTATATTTGTACGCGCATCAGTAGAACATGGAATTGAATGCAGTTTTCACCGATGTATCGGAGTATTAATACGGTAAAGTGAATACTGCAATATGGCTGTCAAAAGAAAGAAATTTACAAAGGCTTACAGCTGAAAATATTTTTGTGGAAGGTTGCCACCTATTTGAAAACTTTAATTTGATTTAATTGATGTCATAAATTAAATACTGCAATATTGGCATCAAACTAAAGAGGCTAAAAAATTTTAATGCTAAAAATATTTTTAGGGGATTTGCCAACTGACTGAAAAATTGTATTCATTAAAATTTGTAAAATAAATGAAATATTGCAAACGAATATTAAACTAAAGAGAATTAGGAAGCTTAATTTTGAAAATATTCTTGAAGCGGGTTGCCACTTATTTGAAAACTTTAATTCAGTTAAATTTATAATATAAACTAAGTGTTGCCATATGGGTATCAAACGAGAGAGAGAGAGAGAATAATAAAATTGCAACAGTCCTATATCTGTACACAATAGATGTTGAAGAAAAATTAATAGGGGGCTTATTAGATCAACAGAAACCAAATATAAAATTTTGGTATGTTTGTCTGTATGTTTGTAAGCGTTTCACGCATAAGCTAATGTTTGGAATTAAATGCAGTTTTCACCGATGTACATATTGCTAGAGCTCTAATTGAAAATATAGAATCAATTTTTTTTTGTTTTAGCTTATCGTCGATCATTATTCCTAGGTATTTGAACGTATTAACTTTTTCCAGTGCATCGTGGTTTTATTTAGAGTTAGCATCAAACCGTTCTCAAAATTTCGCCTTGATATAACCAAAAACTTAATTTTTTTTTTTATTTCTGTGTGGAAGGTTTTTCGCTAAAAAAATTAAAGCTTTTCGTTGTTGGTGCCAAAAAATTAAGAAATCTGAGACGTCACGTTTTACAATTTCATACAGTTCTCTTTACAATGTATTTCACTAAACTGCTAAATAATGAAAATAAATATTCTGACCAAAAATTTACTCG
>NW_023458559.1:3342492-3375512 GCF_013731165.1 Rhagoletis pomonella | reverse complement strand
ACGGCTTACGCTAACGTCCTGAAATTCTACACAGCTACATATGTTATCAATACCGTAATTATGGCGAAAAGTGGTAATTATTGGAAATTCTGGATCGATATACATTTACGTAAACGCGCAAGTATCATTCGATTGGGAACCATTTTCTCCTAGATTTTTAAATCCCATTGAACTATTGTAACTTTGTCTTTAATTTTCAGTAAGGTAAAATTTATGTGAAAATTGTGAAGAATTTTTTAAATTTTTCACAAAGAATGGTGCTTTGCTTTTACGAGTTTCGCTATAAACTGTCTTATCCTATTTGCATAAAATGATAGCCGTTTTCGTTGTTCGGAATAAACTCAAAAAATACTGAATAGAGTTCCGTCAGATTGTCGGAGGTTATCTTACATACATATATGGTCCAATTACATGCTACTATAAAACTCGATAGGTGGTGCTGGAGTAGAGTTATTTATAAAAATCGTATTTATTAACCGAGTTCGTTCAAATTTTAAATGTGAGCTATGTATCTGTATGATGGAAAATTTTTTTGATAAAAATTTACCCGATTAGTGCCGCTGGAGTTAAGGTTGAAATTCATAACACGTATTCATTTTATGGTAAGCAATGGTTTTGCAGAAAATAAACCCAAAGGATGGCGCTGCAGCCGAAATGTATAGAAACTACGTGTGGTTCGTCTGCTTTGGACCTATGTTTTATTTATACGATTTTAGTTTTCAGATGTCTAAATGAAGGATGGGGTTAAGTTTTTCTGACGCCCTCATGCACGATCATGCGGTCTTGCATCTACCCAAAAACAGTTCATAAATTTTACCACGAATTGTAAAAGTGGTGAATTAACAAGGAAAGATTACCGTAGGTATATCAATTGCTTCATTTGAAAGATACCTAAGAGATCTCTCGACTCATTTAGCAATGTACCGGAAAACTTTTCATCCTGTGGGACAGCTAGGATTCTTGGCCCTCCTTTAAAGAAAACGCACTTCTGTGCTCTTGAGTTTCCCTATAAGAACTTTTATTGGCATACGCATCCCACCAATGTTGTAGTTGCACAAAAAGATTACGCATGATTGGCAGAGATCTCACAGGTGGAAATAAGACCATCAGTAAAGCTCATGACACCAAAAGGGATTGGTATTCCATATGGTACCACCGCGTTACTATTATTGGCCTATGTGTGAGGAGGATACTGCACCTTAGTGGTTTCAACTTAAATCAAAAATTTTGACTTTACAGACTAATTTTGTTTTTAAACGCTCTTTTGCATTGGCCATCGCAAAAGCTCTTATTAGGGGCCGCGAAGTAAGCGGGCATTGGCTAGTTACACAATAAAAAACAAAGATAACAATAGGTACCAGTGTTGATATTTGAGATTTTTAAATTGTACTCAATTAATGAAAAAAGTGCAAGTTTTTGAGCTTAATTGTACTTTTCGCCATTTCCGTCAACACCATTGCCTCTATTTTTCGCTTATCCGAAAAAAAACATTTTTTGTCTACTGCAGGGTATTTATTGTTCAATTCATTGTATAGCTTCAGTTGTTGTAGGCTTAATTTAACGTAACTTATCATTGTGATCTCTTCATTATATTCCAAATTTATAAAAGTAAACCCCCCGAGTAAATAATATAGTCATTCGGTTTGGGCTATTTATTTTATTTTTCTCAAATAAATTTTAATTATTTTTTTTAGAAAAGTATAGCTTATTGTCTAACAAAAATAAACCCACATTTCAAAATTAAAAAAAAATCGGACATTCGTTATATGGAAGAAAGTGATAAAATGTTTACCCACAAAATTTCTACAAATTCGGGATTTATTTTTATGGTTTCTATCAGACAATGAGCTATACTTTAATAAAAATATAATTAAAATAAAGTTGAGAAATAATAAAATAAAATAAACAGTCCAAGCCGTATCACTTTTTCGCGGGTTCTATATTCAAAGATGAAGGCAATAACGATAAAAAATTAATAGATCAGTTTATATTAATGAAAATATATCACATAAAATGAGATAACTAGATTTTTCCAATAGTGATATTTCATACGCCGGTGATAAAAAAATGCAATCACCATAACGGTCATCACTAATATTGCCAGTCACAGTCTCGTTTACATTTAAAATTGCAATTCACACTTTCATTTTGAAATATGAAATATAGGTATGCCCTGCTTGAAAATTTTGTTTGCGTTCTCCTTTCTTTCTCGCAAGCGAGATGAAATTTTGTTGACTGGGCATTTAAAAGCATACTTTTTCACGAAATTCCAAACACATTCATATTTTAAAACATCTGGAATCCGCCACCTCATTTTATTATTTTAAATAGTCATTAACTCTTTCTAAATTTTTATGTTTTCTTTTTTTTTAAATTAATACTTCCAAACTACTAAAATTACTTATGAAATCAAGCAAGGTTAGGTTAGGTTAGGTTAACTCGGCTGCCCTAATCTTACAGAAAAAGGGGCACACTTAGGCCACCATGGGCCCGTTGTGGTGCCGTACAAGAGACTCCATATGTCCCTCCTCTTACCCTAGTAATGGAACCACTTCGTAGCTCTGATGAAGCGCACAAAGTCATAGACGCTGGCTGCATCCAGTTCGGCCAGACATTCAAAAGAATAATGGAGGAACGAGCGTCGGCGAGCTCTCGCCAGAGCAGGACAGTGGCATAAGTAATGCTCCACGCTTTCGACTTCCTTCATCGCGGCAGCTACGAAAGTAGTCGTTTTACTGCAAACCTATTCTAGTGGCGTGGATTCCCATCAGGGAATGCCCGGTGAGAACTCCAATAACATGCCGCATGGTCGCTCCAAGTGGAGGAGAGGGCGAGATCTACGCTTGTCAAGTTTAGGCCACATATGTCCTGCTATCCGGCAAGTAGGCTCCGCTGACCATCTTATATTAGCCCGTCCGACAAGGTTATTCTCCAGCCAGAGCTTGCAAGAAGATAGCGGAATGCCCGTGTTACGGGCTGTACTGATTGCAGACAACGAGGTTCCTTCCCTTGCTAGTTCATCCGCAATACAGTTTCCCGGTATGTCTTTGTGGCCTGGCACCAGTGTTGCCGTTTTAGCCCTTTGGCTAGCTAGATTTAGCTACAATATATTTTTTTTGGCCACATAAATTTAAAATTACCCCTAGCCCTTTTTTTAGCCCTTTGGAGAATTTATTCATACTGGGCATGAAAAAGTTGTATATTTGCTTAATTTAAACTAAGAAAGACTGATACATATACATATATGTATTGTATGTTCCTTACGTTTTTACACATACATACTGTAAAAGTATTAGAGCTTAACTTATCTATTAACGATTTAATTATAGTTTAAAATAGATAAGTTTACGGCTCTTAATATGCTTAATTTTTTAAATGGCCCATCAAGTCGATTGACCGTGTATGCTCTTGTGGTGTGATTGTATCAGCTAATTTCTCTTCAAAACCCGTGAATTTAAACCGCGAGAATGTTTTTTTTTATTAGTTTCGACAACTTATTTCATTTAGAGTTAACAACTAAAAAAATTTGATTACATATCCAATGTAATTTAAAAGAGAAATTCTAAACTCCAGTTGGGAAATTCAATCAAAGGCATTATTAAAAATGGTTTAGGAAACTAAAAAAAAATGTCAGAAAATGCTTATGCTAATAATGAGTCCATCCTCCAGATTTATTTATAACTTCAAAAATGCGGTTCGGCATCGAAAATATCACTTTTTGGAACTCCGAATGCGGTATTTTGGACCACTCTTCAGTTACGGTGCTACGCAGCTGTTCTATCGACTGAAACTTTCGTCCTCCAGCGTATACTCGACGAGAAAGATTGCCCCACATGTTCTCAATCGGATTTAGGTCTGGAGATCGTGATGGCCACTCTAAAACAGGAATTTCCTTCTCTCCAAGCCAACTGCGGGTGGCACGTGATGCGTGTATTGCAGCATTATCTTGCTGAAATGTCGCATTTGTGTCCGGTAGATCTTATATATATAATCATATCATAATATCATATATATCATAAAGTTAATCAAAACTTCGTCCAAAAGATTAGTGTAGTCCTCCGAGTTCATATGTCCGGAAATTTTTCAGACTGGAGTCCTTTTGTAGTGGCTGAAACCAGCCCAAACCATCAAAGTACCTCCTCCAAAGTTTCGTTTGGTGGAAGAGCGCTCAGATTTGAGGGGCATCATGCCAATAGTAATTAAAACTGTCAGGTCCATCGAGGTTAAATTTTTTCTCGTCAGAAAATATAATATTTTACCACTCCTCGGTCTATGACATGTGCTGTTTTGCAAAGGCTAATCTAGCTGTTTTGTGGGATTCATTCAATGCCGGTTGGGATTTCATTTTTCTCCAAACTAAGCGATCGCTGCTGGCTAAAATTTGTTGCACACGACGTTTACATACTGGTAAGTTAAGGTCTGATACAATTTTGGAAGCCGTTGCGTTTCTTTCCGGCCCAGCGCGAATAATAGCGGATTTTTGCCGAGGAGAGATTTTTTGATTATTTTTATTCGACCGATTAGTATTATAATTCTTTTTTAACTTAATCGCGTTATCTATTGCAGTAGCAGACCGACCCAATTTGGATTGGACATGCCTGTGTAAGCAAGGATCTGAGCAAGTTCCGCGGTTGTGAGCGTTTTTCCTTTTCCCATGCTTAATTTTTGAAAAAACTCACGCGTATAAAGATTCAAATGCTTTAAAAAATATTTAAACTTCAAAATGGCATCAAAAGAAAAACGATCTCGTTCTCAATTAACTTTTTCTGAAACTCAGAAACGACTACCTTTAATGGAATTTCGTAGGAGAAGCAGCCACTAAACGGAAAATTTCACAAATACTTAGAAAAGACGTACGATATTGGTATATTTTATGCGCCAGAATAAATAGAGGTTTAAAGACTTAAGACCAGAGCAAAAAGAGTGTGGCGTAATCGTTGCAACAAATATTAATGGTAGAAGTGCAAATGCCTTTAATAAAATTTCGAGGAGTGTATGCTGTAAGAGATGAATTTTTAAACTAAGAACGACTGATATGTGTACATACTAGCTTATACCCGCGGGTTTCACCCCGCGCTTTTATACAAATATGAAAAATAATTTAATGATGTTAGATTTTATTTCTGTGCCCATTTTGTTATGGCTCGTTATTTTTTAAGCGAGTTAAGGTATTTAGGCTTTTTAAAATTATGAAGTTATAAAATCTCGCCTGCGCGCTAGGCATACGAAAGATATCAATCCCTCTAAGTTGACCTTAAAATGGTTCCCCAGGTATACGACGCGTAAACCATCTTGGAGTGCCACGGCGGCGGTTCTAATATGTTCAACTCAAATTTAGTAACCTGGCCTTGATAAAATACCACTTCTCATTACTGTAGCAAATGCCTCAATTATAAGGCCGAACCCGGCTCTCCCTTTTCCATTAAATGAAATTTTTTCTATCAGTACGGCACTTATAAAATAAATCTCCATAACAGAGATATGTATTAAGAAATGTTTAGTATGTATGGGAGGCGACATCCCTCCTTTTTTAATAACTCACATTTTTTCCATGAGTAATTGAAACATTTTGTATACACAACCAGTGTTGCCGCGCAGAATTTTTAATGGTAGCCAAATTCCTTTAAAAAAAGGGCTAAAAAAGACCTAAAAAAAGTCGTTGTGGCTAAAAATGGTAGCTAAAATTTACTTACATAATCATATATAAGTATAAACGCAAACATTTTCAATAAGTAATGGTATAGAAAAACAATGAACTCTGGGAAAAAAAGCTAATATTTTATCCAACCTAAAACCTTTTTGTATAATAGGGAAAATATACGACACCAGCTTGCTGGCTCGATCAAGTGATTGTACCATCAGGCTCGAAGCATATAACTTACCAGCATTCTGGTACAATATTTATTTCTTTACAAATGAGGTCCAGGAAACATCGAAATGATTAGAGCCGAAATTTCGTAATTTTTCTACCATTTTGTTAAACATTACTTTTTTTTTTTTAATTCACAACTGCAATATCTTGAACTTAATATTCCACAAACACGGCTTTGACTCATATAGTTCAAGAAATTTCCGCCAAAAAATTTTCAAATAGTTGTTGAAGTCGCACCAGCAGCTGGTACAATCACAAGAACATACACGGTCAATCGACTTGATAGGCCATTTAACAAATGAAGCATATTAAGGGCCAGTTTTTCAGTGTACAGCCGTGGTTTAAACTAAGTTTAAACGCCCGATCTGGCTGGTGTTAACTAAGATCAGCCAATCAAATGTCAGCCAGGTGTTCAATTTAAACTCGGTTTACTTAATCTGAATTTAAAGTCTTAGTAAGTAAGAAGTCGTACATAATCATATCTTATTTATTTACTAATACTATAAATAAGAAAGTTTGTATGTTTGGCTGTTTGGGAAATCATCACGCGGAAACGACTGAACGGATTTGCATGAAATTTTGTACGCAGATAGCTTATTGGCCAGATTGGTTAATAGGCTATTTTTTTAATCGTTGCCACCTGCTAAAAAAGTTTAATTTATTTAATATGCGGGAACGACTGAATGGATTTGCATGAAAATTTTCACACAGATAGCTTATGACCTACAGTGGAAAGTAGGCTACTTTTCTTAAGAGTTGCCACCTGTTAAAAAAGTTTAATTTATTTAATATGCGGGAACGACTGAATGGATTTGCATGAAAATTTTCACAGAGATAGCTTATGACCTACAGTGGAAAGTAGGCTACTTTTCTTAAGAGTTGCCACCTATTAAAAAAGTTTAATTAAATTAATATGCGGAAACGACTGAACGGATTTGCATGAAATTTTGCAGACAGATAGATTATGACCTAGGTTAGAAAGCAGGCTACTTTGTTTAAGAGTTGCCACCTGTTAGAAATGTTTAATTTAATTAATACGCGGAAGTTAGTGAACTGATTTGCATGGAAGTTTTCAAACAGATAGCTTATGAGCTAGGTTGAAAAATAGGCTACTTTTTTTAAGAGTTACCAGCTGCTAAACAAGTTTAATTAAATTAATACGCGGAAAAGTCTGAATTGATTTGCATTAAATTCTGTAAGCAGATAGCTTATGACCTACAGTGGAAAATAGGCTAATTTTTTGGAAGATTTGGCACCTGTTAAAAAAGCTTTAATTATATTAATACGCGGAAACGACTGAACAGATTTGCATGACATTTCGCACAGAGATAGCTTATGACCTATGTTGGAAAATGGGCTACTATTTTAAGAGTTATCACGTATTAGGAAAGTTTAATTAAATTAATACGCGTAAATGACTGAACTGATTTGCATGAAAGTTTGCACACAGATAGCTTATGACCAGGGAACGGATTTTTAGGACCTAATAACCTATAAAAAAGGCAAAATAAAATAACGAAATAGGCAGGAAAAGGCACTAGGTATTGCAAAAAAAGCAAAATAAGGCACTAAAAAAAGACAGAAAATACGAAGAACAGTCAAATTTATTTATTTTAGAAATGTTTATATTACAAGTAAAAACAGAAAAACTATGAACTAGTTTCATTATATGAAAAATTTGTACTTTGAATCTTTGACTATTTTATCCTTTCGGGTTTCTAACTCGTAAAACTTTTATCTGTATAGTTCTAGTAACATTGAACCACAAGATGCATTTTGAAGTTTTCTGGCAGCATTTTCATTAGATTTTCACGAAGAAAAGCCTTGAATATACTAAATGTGTGCTCGACGTAAGTTGATACAAGCGGCGCCCAATTTAAGTATGGAGCGTTTGAAACGTTCCTTATTGTCTCCAAGCCTTCGTTAGCTGAGAAAACGGCTTTGAATTTTTCCAACACCAATTTGGCAAGAGGTCCCTGCGCTTCTATAAGCCGCATGGGCATGTGTATTGTAAATGCTATAATCATTTTTTTAAAGGTAGAAAAGGCAAAAAAAGGCAAATATCTTAAAAAAGGCAAAAAAAGGCAACATCAAATGTGGAATCAGGGAAAGCTAAATCGTGGGCATTCTTAATCGAATATACTCTATCTCTTTAGCAGAAAAAAGGCAATTTCCATAAAATCCGTTCCCTGCTGGCTACTTTCTTAAGAATTGTCACCTGTTTGAAAATGAAATTTAGCTTTAAGATGGTTTATGACCTGGATTGAAAAACAGGCTACTTCCTTAACCGGTTTTCCGATCAGAACGAAATTTAGTACACTTACTACGGATTTCGGAAGGATGGTCTTAGACTGAAAGTAAGTCCGATAACTCAAGGCCCCTCCCATACAAATTGGAATTTTCGTATTACATACATATCTCTGGAAGTATTTGTGGGAGAGAACTGAAACTTGGTATAGTGATATCTATGTGAAATCAATGATGGCATTAATCGATTGATGTTTTAATCAGTTAGTTAATTCGATTAAATTCAATCTGATTAGAGTTAATCATGATTAATTTTAATCTGACTAAACAGTTAATCGTGACCGCCATTAAAAAATTAATTTTTAATCATTAACTCTTAATTTGATCAAGTAGGCTTGGTGATTAATTAAGTTATGCTGAAATTTCCCTGTGCACACAAAACAAGTTAATCCGGTATGGCTAAGTCGGGTTTCCTCATCCATCTAAGTAATTTGGTGTGCATTTTCATTAAGATATATACCAACACACGTTTTACAAACTAGGTTTGTAAAAGTTCCCAGCTTATGTATTACTTATAACAATAATTATAATTTTTTAATATTATGTGCTTTTTATAAGCGTAAAACACAAAATAATTACTATAACTGGTGTTTGGTTTCAAACTCGGACAAACTAGACAAATTAATCAGATTTTATTTTTAATTGGATTAACGATTAATGTTTTAAATTAATTAAACGTAATCGCAGCCAGGGATTAACGATTCAAAAAATGTTATCATTAATCGTACAGTTGATAACGACTAATTAATTTTAATCGTCAAACGCGATTAACATTTTAATCGTTAATTTTTAATAGTTAATCAGATTAACAGTTTTCCAACGCTGTGTGAAATCATGTTCATATTCACGGAGAAAAATTGGCGTTTTTGGAAAAGAGGCGTAGCACCTCCCATACTGACTGAAAGTTTCATATTGCATATCCCTTCAAATGTTTGGGGTAAAGTACTCAAGGTTGGTATGGGAATACATATGTATGTATGTACATATGTGAAACTAATACCATACTCATTGGGAAAAATGAGAGTTATTGGAAAAGCTGATGTGGCAACTCCCATGCAAATTGATTTTTCTATGCTGCATATCTCTGGAGGTGTTTATTGCAGAGGACGGGAACTTGGCACCGAGATGTGTATACAAAATTAATTCCATACTCATGGAGAAAAATTCGCGTTATTCGAAAAGGGGGCATGGTACCTCCCGTACAAATTTACTTTTATACTGCATATCTCTAGAGGTGTTCATGGCAGAGTACTCGACTTGGTACTGGGGTATGTAAAATCAATTCTAAATTCATGAAGGAAGATTAGGGTTATAAGAAAAGGGGGCGGGGCACTTTCTGTGCAAATTGACTTTTTCTTGCCACATATCCCTGGAAGTGTTTGTGGAAGAATACTGGAACTTGGTATGGAGTTGTGTACAGTGTTGCCGTTTTAGCCCTTTGGTGGCTAGATTTAGCTACCACATTATTTTTTTGGCCACATAAATTTAAAATTGCCCCTAGCCCTTTTTTTAGCCCTTTGGAGAATTTATTCATACTGGGCATGAAAAAGTTGTATACATACGTTTAATTTGATCTAATTTTTTTGCATTTATTTAAGAGATGAATTTTTAAACTAAGAAAGACTGATATATATACATCTGAGTATTGTATGTTCCTTACGTTTTTATACAAACATACTGTAAAAGTGTTAGGGCTGTTTTTTTTTTTAACTTATCTATTAACGATTTAACTATAGTTTAAAATAGATAAGTTTACAGCCCTTAGGGTCAGTTTTTCAGTCAAGTTTAAATTCAGATTAAGTAAACCGAGTTTAAGTTGAACAGCTGGCTGACATTTGATTGGCTGATCTTAGTTAACACCAGCCAGATCGGGCGTTTAAACTTAGTTTAAACCACGGCTGTACACTGAAAAACTGGCCCTTAATATGCTTCATTTGTTAAATGGCCTATCAAGTCGATTGACCGTGTATGTTCTTGTGATTGTAGCAGCTGCTGGTGCGACTTCAAAAACTATTTGAAAATTTTTTGGAGGAAATTTCTTGCACTATATGAGTCATAGCCGTGTTTGTGGAATATTAAGTTCAAGATATTACAGTTGTGAATTAAAAAAAAAGCAATGCTTAACAAAATGGCAACAAGCTGGTGTCGTATATTTCCCCTATTATACAAAAAGGTTTTAGGTTGGATAAAATATTAGCTTTTTTCCAGGGTTCATTGTGTTTCTATACCATTACTTATTGAAAATGTTTGCGTTTATACTTATATATGATTATGTAAGTAAATTTTAGCTACCATTTTTAGCCACAACGACTTTTTTTTGCTCTTTTTTAGCCCTTTTTTTAAAGGAATTTGGCTACCATTAAAAATGCTGCGCGGCAACACTGGTTGTGTATACAAAATGTTTCAATTGCTCATTTAATAAATGTGAGTTATTAAAAAAGGAGGGGTGTCGCCTCCCATACATACTAAAAATTTCTTAATACATATCTCTGGAAGGATAGAAAATCTTTGGTAGTATTTTAAATTTGTTATGGAGATTTATTTTATAAGTGCCGTACTGGTAGAAAAAATTTCATTTAATGGAAAAGGGAGAGCCGGGTTCGGCCTTATAATCTAAAGCTCTATTGAGGCATTTGCTACAGTAATGAGAAGTGGTATTTTATCAAGGCCAGGTTACTAAATTTGAGTTGAACTAATTAGAACCGCCGCCGTGGAACCTCCAAGAAGGTTACATGTTTACGCGTCCTATACCTGGAACCATTTTAAGGTCAACTTAGAGGGATTGATATCCTTCGTACGCCTACCGCGCAGACGAGATTTTACAATTTCATAGTTTTAAAAAGCCTAAATACCTTAACTCGCTTAAAAAAAAACGAGCTATAACAAAATGGGCACAGAAATAAAATCTAACATCATTAAATTAGTTTTCATATTTGTATAAAAGCACGGGGTGAAACCCGCGGGTATAAGCTAGTAATTTCATAATTTTAAAAGGCCTAAATACCTTAACTCGCTTAAAAAATAACGAGCTATAGCAAAATGGGCACAGGAATAAAATCTAACATCATTAAATTATTTTTTATATTTGTATAAAAGCGCGGGGTGAAACCCGCGGGTTCTTAGTTTAAAAATTCATCTCTTACATAAATCCAAAAAAATTAGATCAAATTAAGCATATACAAATTTTTCATGCCCAGTATGAATAAATTCTCCACCACACCTAGCCACCAAAGGACCATGCTGTTAATTTACATGCATATTCATCAGCAGGCATTGGCAGAGAATGAGCCACGCTCAACTA
The DNA here is from genome assembly GCF_013731165.1 of Rhagoletis pomonella. Classification (NCBI taxonomy): domain Eukaryota; kingdom Metazoa; phylum Arthropoda; class Insecta; order Diptera; family Tephritidae; genus Rhagoletis; species Rhagoletis pomonella. Next base: position 3,364,032 of record NW_023458559.1, on the reverse strand, counting down.
CTGGCCAACCGTGGTGAGCAGTGCTGCCATTTTAACGACTTTTCCACTCAGCTAGTTTTTAGCGATTTTATTCACAATTATCGCAATTTATTACATTTACATTTTGCACTCCAAAAAATCAACATCCAAGGTGTGTTAAACAGTCACGAAAACGAAACGACATTCTTATCACCAATTTTTATACTTTATTTAATGCCACAAAATCCCAGCACTGGTTATAAATCCATATAACGAAGTTCCAATTTAGTTTTTGTTAAAAAACTGGTGGTTGTTGATAAACATATGATCTCTAATTTAATCAAATAAAGTTTAACTGCTAAATTATAAAAGAAACTTTTTTTTTCATAAGAGTTTACAGAATTTAAATGATTTAGCAGGATTCTAGCGATTTTTGTTTATTAATCTGGCAGGACGGCAGAAACAGAAATGGCAACACTGTGTGCGGTGAGTACCGACCAGAGAACAGCTTTGAGTATGATCGAGCCTTTTTGATCACACTCACTAAAAATCAAGCACAAGCGAACGCCACACTCGGCTACTTCGATCGAGATGCATACCCGACAGCTGCTTTGGTTACGAACGAGTCTGTTCGATCACCCTCGCTATAAATTGAGCACAAGCGAACACCACACTCGGACACCCGCAGCTAACCCGAAAATTTGTGTAACAATGAAACGGACACCCGAACATTGCGATAAAATGCAGGACAACAAAGAAATTTACGCTGAAGGTAACTGGCGCCAATATGTTCCCACAAAGCATACGAAAATGTTGTTGCTTTGTGCTTGTGCATACGCAATGAAAAAATTAGAAGCGAAGTAGACAAAAATGTGTTTGCATCTATTTCGTATAGTTTCGCGTGGAAAGCTGTGTGTGTATATATTAGAACACAGCCTAAAACTATGTAGGTACATAAATACTTTTACAAAAAATAAATGTGCTCCGAGTGTATAGGGCTTGGGCATTGCCGATCTACACACATTTATACCTAAATGGATGTAGGCGTCGTGATGCCGCATTTTGTATGAGCAAAAATATAAGAAATGGTTAAATGTACACTTAAACAAACTACCGAAAAATTCAACCTTCTCTTTACCCTCTACGCACAAAAACTAAGAGCACCGCGATGAGAAGGCAACATTTTTTGTAGAAACAAAAACGTCATAAGCCAATCAAGAAAATTTTGTGCACACTCGGGTTGAAACTCGAACACCCGGGTATATTGAGCTGCAAAGCACCCGAACCCAATCAAGTATGTATGAAAAGCAATCGGGTGTTGTGGCCAACATGTTCGTCTTGAGCTCAGTCGATAACGAACAATACTTCTGCTCGTATACAGAGAACGATGCAAAACGGGTTTTGTTAGATGATCGAGTATACACGAAAATCATGCACCCGCTGCAGATGTCTGCGCGCATATAAGCTGTTTTGTAATCACTTTTGCATTGTCAGCGTTCAGTTGGTCGCAAATTTTCCAAGGGGGGTTGTTCTTGCGCAGATAATTTTTCTTTAGAAATTTGCTTGGGAAAAAGGGCAATCATGCGCGAAACAACCTTTTTATATGACAGTTTTCTACCGACTGAGCCTAGTAGCAGCGCTCGGCTCTCTTATTTAGGGTCTGATTATGCATACTTCGCATAACTTCGCACAACCATTTGTACCAGTGCACTAAAAATTTAACTTAAGAAAATGTGAAGCAAAATCTAAACTCAACAGCTACTATTTTGTCTATTTTGTCTCATAACCAATGTATACATACACACATCTGCTTTTGCTTAAGGTTACATTTTTTCTCTTTTTTCTATCTACATCCCTCTACCTCTACCCCTGTTCGTTTTAATTACATTTATGTTATTCTGTTTTTCCATTATCTTCATTTTTATCTTTATACCGTATCGATAATAACGTCCAACAAAATATCGATAACAAAACCGATAGAAATATCGATAACAAATTCGATAAAAATGTCAATAGCAACATCGATAGTACCATTGGTCAATAAAAATATCGATAACAAAATCGATAAATATCGATAACAAAAGCGATAAATATCGACAACAAAATCGATAAATATCGATAACAAAATCGACAAATATGGATAACAAAATCGATAAATATCGATAAAAAAAACCGTTAAATATCGATAACAAAATCAATGAATATCGATAACAAAGACGATAACTATCGATAACAAAATCGAACAATATCGATAACATAATCGGAAAATATCGGTAACAAAATCGATAAATATCGATTACATAATCACTAAGTATCGATAACAAAATCGGTAAATATCGATAACAAACTCGATAAATATCGATAAAAAAATATCACTAACAAAATAGTTAAAAATATCGATTACAAAATCGATAACAAATCGATAAAATACCGATAAAAATATCGATTATATCGATAACTTCCGAAAATAATAGCATAATTGATAAAAATATCAATAAAAATTTCGATAACAAAATCGATAAAAATATCGATAACAGAACCGATAAAAATTTCGATTATTTTATCGATAAGTCTCGAGAATCCCGAAATGATCTAAAATCGCAAAATAGTTCCAAGATTGAGTCTCTCTCTTTATCCTTTCTTCTTTAATTACCTTTATTTTAATCTTTCTTCCCCTATTTTCGTCTTTACTTTTATCGGTATCCTTCCTCATCTTTGTTTTTACTTTTATGTTTATCATTTTCTTCATCCACATATACCCCTTCACCTTTGTCCTTATATATATAAGTAAAGTGTTTAAATTTACCTTAGTCTTCATTTTTGCCTTAACTTTACTCATCTTTGTTTTTGTTTTTATTTTTACCTTTGCCTTTATCCTTTTCTTTATCGATGTACATACGCACTTTCACTTATTTCATGTATTGGTCTTTTTCTAGGTTTTATTCTTTAACCTTTTATTAGCAAGTTTTTGTCAAATTAAATAATACCATACACTCAATAAGCACTTGTTTCAGCCCCAATCATTTCCGTTGCATCATTTCCGTTGCACCAGTGCAATTCCCCTGAATTTGCCAATTTACTCCCAACCAACCAACCGCCGCTAAAGAAGTTTCACTTCAAAAAAATTAAATTGGTCGGAATTTCATGATGTTGAATTATTTTTAATAAATAGACTACAAATATAGCTAGAAATTGTTCCTCTATAAACAAAGAGGTGAATATAATAGCCTTTGGCAATATACATTGCATAAAATGGGTTAATACACGTACACGGCTATTGCTTACCTTTTCGGTTTTAAATTTTTACCCCGCATCAAGCACCTGCTGCCCATCGCTACTCTACTATAACGACACAATTAAAATTGGAAATCAAACTAACTTATTTTAAAATTTTAGCTTGCACTGAGCCCCAATGAAATAAAAGAAATAAAAATGTACAAAAGACAAAAGACTGAACTTAAGTATTGTTTTTTGTTTTTATATAAAGAAAACGCATGTTCGTATATTTACAGCATAAGAGATGTACAGATTTTTTTATTAATTACATGAATATGTTTTTGGTATGTATTTTTCTAATAAGTAATCATTATTTAATAAATATGTCTGTTTTTTTCATCAAATTATACCATCGTCGTTGGAAAAGATACTTTAGTATTGTCGTATGTTCTATGGACAAAACAAAGTGGTGAGTAAACGCTACTTACGACAAATGTATACGGAATGAAGAGTCAATTTTCTTATTAACGTTAAGAGATATTAAATTTAAAAATATGGAAAATCAAAACTAATAACACCAACTAAGTCTCCTTCAAAAATTACCAAAATCTACCGTACAGTTTCGGATTAATTTTCTCAAAACCGTGTTTTGTAACATTCGACATCCGTTTTCTGAGACGGCGATACGTACTACCACTCTGCAACATCTAAATTACAAAACGTTTTTTGAGCCCGGTGGGCATATTCTAACTTAAGTTATTAAAACAAAGAAAGAGATGTGATGGTTAGGACCTTTGTGAATTATGGTAACGATATGTAAAATATTATCCTTGCATTGATTTGCGTTTCTATTTTTACATTTATTTAAGAAACTTTCTATACTACTAAGTTAAAAAAGATTTAAGAGATGTTTCTTATACCTACAGTGACATATCTTGATTACTTTTTTATGCGAAATTTTAAAATTTTTTATTCAATGAAAGCCAAAATAAAAAGTGATAATCTACTATTTAATTTTGGATTTCATCCCGATTTTCGGATTGATGTACTCCGGAATCGAGTTAAAGTCCGAACATTGGTCGCCCTGCTATTAATTGTGCTTTCGTATTCTCAAGCGAAAAATATCCAGTAACTTGCCAGTAACCAAATTTCGGAGAGTAAGCCAATATTTACTCCCAATGAAATATGCAAGAAAGTACGAAAACGCAAAAACAGCAAGAAGTAGCAAGTTTTATGAACAGCTGATTAATTTGTTATTTTCCGACGCAATCTAAGAAAAATAGTATTTCCGACCTTAAATACATTTAAATAGGTCTATTTTGTCAATTGCAACTCTAAAAGCACTACAAACAATGTTTTCGGTAATGTGAATTGCATTAAGCATCATGCCATCAGCTGTTTTTCTTACTAGGAAATAGTTACTAGTAAAAATTTATCCAGTAAAACTTGCAAATTCAGCTGTAATTTTTGCTCTCTCAATTCTCTCTCTTTTGCTGGTTTCTTGCAAGTTTTTGCGTACGAAAACGACATCCAGTAAAAACCAGTAAAATTAGTACTGTGCGTACGCGAACAGGGCTATTAACGATGCCAACTTATTCGCAGAGTTATAACTCTGGCTGAGTTCCAAAACGTCAGTTGCAAAGCAACTATTCAAAGTCACGCATTCCTAAATGCAAATGTGTAATTTTTGACGATGTGGCATGTCCCAAAATGTATCGTAAAAGTTATCGATGCGTATACAGAAAGCAAACTGCGCATCGCTAAGCTAATTGATACTTTGATGACATTTCGAAGTAAACAATGGCCGACGTCGAAGGGTTAGATTACATTTTTCTATCTTTCTTGCTACATTGAATATTTAAAATATGCAATGTATATGGTTGCAATGTGTCGCATCTCTGCATATACCAGCAGTTTGAAACCACAGTTTCCAAACATTGTATTGATACGTTTTGGAAGTCAGCCTCTGTTATGCTGTTACAAATCGAAGATGCTCAACAACAAATTATAAGCACATTGACAATCAGTACAAAGCAGAATTACAACAAACACATCATTTTGACGAAAGGTACAAATTCGCCTTGAATCACACGATGCGGCGATTCCGAATAACTATGCTACTTTCGCATCATGTCACAGTGGTCCAATTAGCTCTAGGAGGGTAATTTAATTATTATATTAAGAACTAGGATAGATATGGGGTTGAAATTTTGTACAAATTATGTTTGAATGACTAACAACTTCAAGTCATAAAATTGGGAAGATTGAATAGCGACCACGCCTACGAACCATATAATTAAAAAATCTTTAAAATTGTCATCAATTTCTGGTATCTTTTTTAAGCACTTGCGCGCGGCATAAATATAAAGATTATAATGCAAATTAATATTTGTTACAACTTAATTAAATTATATAAAATTCAATAAGATAATATGAGGTTGGTTGGTTGGTAGAAGCGTCGCCTGGGTATGTTCCCCTCCAGATTTTGGATGGGAAAAATTCCGAGTGTGATCTGCCTTATTTGTGCCAATGCTGGGCACTCGCAAAGATAGTGAAGGACCGTTTCCTTACTTCCCACAAGATTACAGCTACGGCACCGAGGGTTATACGGAAGGCCCATTCTAGCTGCATGTTCACCAATGGGCCAATGTCCAGTTATCGTGGCTATTAATTTGACTATATCTTTCCTCGACCTCCTGAGAAGTTCTTCTGTCTTTGGCTTCTCATACTGCGGCCATATGTACCTCGCAGTTTTGCAGGTTTTAAGGTTGTTCCAACGTGTATCAGCCATACGTGTGAATTGCAGATGCAGTTCCCTTTTGATGAGTCCGAGTGGACAATTTATAGTTTCTGCTTCGGATTCATCCAAAGATGCTCCGGCCTTAGCCAACTCGTCAGCCCTCTCATTTCCGTGTATGCTCCTATGGCCGGGAACCCAGATGACAGTGATGTCTATTAACTCGGCCGCCGAGCTTAACGCACATTTGCAATCTCTGACTGTTTTGGATAATATGAGGTACACTGGCGATCAAAAGTGAGTGCATGGTGATTTTTTTTTTAATATTTGCAATGTTTTTCAAGGTAAAAGCTTTTTTTATGTCAAAAGTGAACTCGATGGAGAAGTCTGATGATGATATGTGGTGGGCTCCAAAATATCAGCTATAACTTCTACCATTTGTAAGTTATTGTTGCTTTCCACCACATTTTTTCATTTGAAAAAATTTTTGAATATAATTGTGAGCTTCTTATTAGGAACTTTTAGAAAAATTATCGGTATGTAGGTACGTCGGTTATGAAATTCTAGTAAAACAGCTCCAAGTTTTAAGCGGTTAAAAATCGTGTTGATTTTTAATAAGTTTTTTTGGTGACGGCTTTCGCGGTTTTTTTCATATAAAAAGTGCAATTTACAAAAACCCGCGTTGGCTTTTCAGTGATAGTTCAGTGGCCAAAAAAATCCATCTGGTTCGATAACTTTCGAAAGCTCATAAGATTTCTTCATTTTAACTTTTTGGCAACAACCCTCACACCTTTTAGTTGGCCTACCTGCAGAAAATGTCGGCTTACCAAACTTGGACCCAAATTCAAATAGCCTAGTTATTTAAGAAGAGATTGTTGATTATCTTCAACAATTCATTTTCAGATTATACTTTAATCCAAAATTAAACTTAAGTGCCTTTTAAATATTTATTTGAAATTGGTCCTTAAAACACATAAATTGTGCCAAGTCTATATGAAATTCGAGGCAGTCTTTACAGCAAGAAACCGTTCTCTTTTTGGAAAACTTTTATCTACTTAGGTCCAATTTCTTAATTAAGCTTCGTGCATATGATTTCAATTTATCAAAGTTAATTCTATCATTAGATCTTAAACTGATATTACCAGAAACCATGGTGGAATTATACCAGGTGAAGTAATTAGAGTTAGAAGAAAGATTTTGACACTGCCTTATTTGAAAATTTGCCTATAAAATTTGACTATAAGGCAGCCCAATATCAGAAAATAAAGCGAGAAAGCTGTTTATTACTTAACCTGTTTATTTCGCCACGCTATAAACAGAATCTATTATTCTATCCAGTCTTTAATTTTTAGAAGTCGACAGCCAAAATATAAAACACAGTATATACAGTAATACACCTTTTCGCAGTTTTTCACCAACTGGTCTCCGAGGAGTACTTTTGGGTTGTGTGCAGTGTTTTCGTTTTGCTCGCACAGCAACACTTACTGAGGGGAATTTCGCCTCATGATTAGAAAAAGTTCTTTTCGAGGATAAAATATACATAATTATGTGTTATTTATGAACAAAATGTAGGTTAAGTGTAATATTCATCTGTAATGTATGCTGATATTCATGCTTAATGACGAATAATATCAACCTTTGTTTTATAAACTGGAAAACTCAAATCATAACTATAGCATTGAATGGAGTTTTCTTAAATGTACGTTTAAAATAAAAATAAGTCCATTTTAAGATCAAAGTGTAGAATGTCACAAATATGGATCATTGTCACATACAATAAACAATTGCTATGAATTGCTACCGTATAAATTCAGGACATGCATTTGCTTGGAGACTCCGTTGGTTATTGTGGTCATAAGTTCAGCCAGCAGCTCCAACATGATGAGTAGATTTTAGCCTCTGGCTACAAGCTGGATATCTGAATATTAGAAAATAAATGGCAATTATCTATTAAAATTATAAGAAAAGTGTTTGTTTAAGAATTCACCTGCTCTTCTCGCAATTTCTAAGAAAAATAAAAGTTCACCACTCGGAGAATCGTCAAAGAATGTGAACCGGAGCTGCATTTTACGTAATACCATGTCCCCAACAAAAAGTTAACCATCTTAAATCGAACTTAACCACATCACTAACTATTGCTGTCCACACTGCGGTTTGAGGTTTATAAAACAGTACAAATGTAAAGAACAGTGGTCGGACGTCCAAAACTCGATTCAGGACTAAATCGCTTCAAAAGTCGGAGCAAAAATAAATTTTCCGTACTAGATTGAATTTTTTATTTTCGTTTCTGACATTAATTGTTTGACTTAAATATTTTCTATTCATGCAAAAATTAACGAGGCCATGTAAGGATAATATGTTAAATATTTAGGTAATTTTTGGCATTTTCTATAAAGTAGAACGTATCTAACACTTAATTTTTTAGAGAGCAATAGGATCTAGACCTTTACTTTATATAAATTTCATTCTACATATATTTTTTAACAACTTAAGTAAAGTTCTGCATCCGCCAATTTCTACAGCCATACATCAAAAATTACCGAAGTTACTTTATTGACACATTGCTATGAACGAGTTACTTTTTAACAGTGAGATTTGGCTAACTTTCACTGAAACTGGTGGTGAACACTCAAAAACGGTCCCAAGAGGGGCATAACATGACTGAAAAAAATGGAGTAGATTTGAAGTCAAGCGGAGTAGAGGAGTAGATTTCAAATTTTTTCAAAAAGAGGAGTAAATCTAATATGATCTTATTTAAGTCCAAACACTAGTTGGGAACGAATTTTTTACATTTTAACGCTAATGACCCACAGATGGCGGGAAAACCCAGGGTTGTATCAAACTTTCGACGTGGTTTCAACTTGGTTAGCTTTTAACCATCTTAGTGAAATGGTTAAGTGCTGTAATTTTCATATGGCGAAACTACGCTAAATCAAGTGGGTTATCGGCAGTGTTGCCAGAACTTTTCAGGGCGACCGGCTAGATTGGACAAAAAAAACGGCTAAAACCGGCTAAAATGTTTCAACCAGAATTAAATTTTTTTAAATACATAAACTACAATTAGAAAGACTAGTAAATCCATTGAATTTTTTTTGGTTAATAAAGATTATTTATACGTAGCTAAGCTGTACACCACTTTATTTTTGTTTAACAATGGAAACTGTCGTTATACGTAGCTAAGTCATGTTTGCATTACTTAAATATAAAAACAGAGATAAATTACAAACTTATAGCGTTTTCCTTTCTATTAAACAATTTTGCCTTATAAATATTGGATCATTTTCAGTAGGTTGCTTTTTGTCCCGCAAAATGGCTATATTAGCTGAAAGTATGGCACTTTTGCTTAGTCGGGGGGCAATATTTTGAGAAATGAACACGTAAAGCTGTGAAAGCAGAAGGTAGTTTAATTTATTGACATTCGTTGTTGTTGCCGATCACTTCACTTTTGACAAGTTTATGACATTTAACTAAAATCATGCCACCACATTCACTAGCACAAAAATTTTTGTTTCTTAAAAAAGTAGAAAAAAAATTTGAAGTTAGTGAAGTTGGATGAAAATATTAAAAGTGTTCCGCGTTTCCAAACTGCCAGAATTCGGTACACCTGAGCAAACGTTCGAATATAAAGTTTTTTGCTTTTCCGAGGTAGGGTACGTAGGTTGATAACAAATTGCTGATGCAAAAAATCTTTAAACCTCTGAAAGATGTACCATTATCCGTGGAACAGGAAAGACGTCGAGTTAAAATGATGCCTGCAATTGGAACAGTACCAATTTCTGGATTCTCGGAATTTTCTGATAAAGATGTGGTACTGCTAAAAATATATATACAAAAATATAAGCACGAAACTATGTATTTGTCACAAGAATTATCCACATAAGATGAAAACTACTGCAGTTTTATTTAAACAATTTAAAAAGTATGTTTGCACCATGTATTGTCTTCCCAGAGAGTTTTGCTCCACATCGAAGTTCGTGCTCTTTTACTTTCTAGGTGTAGCGAATAAAACTTCACACTTAAATTTAAGACATTCATAACAAAAAATTTATGAAGAAAATTCCCACTACGTTCTCCGAAATATAAACTGGGACGCAAAACTGAAGCAAATTTTGCCTATTTTTCTTTAGTTTATTTAATATTTATTATTTTTTATGAATATGTAGCTCATTACTTTACAAACAACATATACTACAAACAGATTTCACACTTGGTGTAAAAATTATGAAAATTCTGCAAAATTTCAGCAAAACTTGTAATATTTTAATCAGCTAAAATGACGCGTCCCAGTTTATGTGTATTTGAGTCACTCGCTTAAAACAAAAAACATTGAAATCGGCTCACTATCTGATTGTTTTTCAATTTTATATAACACAGTCCGACATGAAAGTTTTCTCAGAGATAAGACTAGCTATTTCTAATAGATTTTGGAGCACTAAATTTGTAAAAATAAAAACTTGTATATTTGAATTTCAATAAAATAAGGCGAAGAGCAAAATCGGCTAAAAACGGCTAATTTTTTTTTGCAAAACGGCTAACAAATCGGCTGCCGGCTAAATCGAATTTTTTCCGGCTGTTTGCTCTCGCAACCGGCTAAATCTAGCCGGAAAACGGCTAAAATGGTAACGCTGGTTATCGGGATAACCAACTCATTAGCCATAACTACATGGTTAGTTCCGGTGGGGGCATGGTATAAAGTTACTAGCGTTTTCAGCATTTAACAGTTCATTATCATTTACGGTGTAATATAGCAAGTTATACACTGAACTATGATAATCTGTATTAGTATCTAGAATAACAGACAATAATTTGCAATGTTTTCACACTTTTTTTTATTAATTTCGGTCACTACTACACAGTCATGACTTGTGCCACTCTGCCATAGTACAGTTGTTGCTCCCTTTCATACGACAGTAATTTTGTATACAACTCTGAATCAACAAAATTCATGCTCCTTCTCAATATCAACCCTGATCAGATTTTACCCCCGAGGAGTACTCAAAAAGGTTTATTACTGTATATACTGTGATATAAAAATTTCCCGTTTTATCTACAAAAGAAGGTTAAAACTTTATCAGCTCTAAAGCAAATATGTGCGTCCACTTCAGTGATCTTTTTTATATTTCCTGAATTTTCTTACTTAAAGAAATGACTGAGAAAGAAATGAAGTTAAACCAAAGTGTTTTTCAACAAGTTATTGAGCCTTAAAAATACTCAGTTTTCGCTACACGCAAAATTTCATTTTTCACTTTTTGCTTACTATGACTTTTTGGATACCGTTATGTTTATATGTAGCCAAATTTTTAAAACAAAGCTGTGTTTACTCTTAAGTAGACAACACTCATGCATATTTGATAAACACTTTATTGAAAAATTACAAACAAAAACTAAAACTACCGTAGCGTAATCGTCACGATACTAACATAATCGTGCAGGCCACTGATATGTATGAATTCTTGTTAAGAATACAGATATGAATTCGTCTTGGATGATAGAATACAACGTTTGGAAAAGAAAAGGCGAGTAAGCGGAAATAAGTTTGTTCCACACGATGCCGCGGGTGCCCAAAGCAGCCGAGAAAGCGTTCCTGACGCTAGAAATATGGGTAATAGAGAGCGAATACCTTCCACTTTTGGATCGTAAATGTCTTCTTCTTCGTGCGCGAAACAGCCCAGACTTTTACGCTCTAATTACCGAAACAGCCCGGAAAACATGTGGAACAAAGCTAATGCCGAACAAAGGAATTTGTCTTCTTTTAACTATTTAAATAAAAGCAGTTTGCAAACAAAAGTTCGTACTATACTTAATGCCGTGATTATAATGCACGGGGCCATTCGTAACAAATCGCGGCGAATTCGTAGGGATATATTGATTGCTTTATAAACATTTGCATTTAGCAAACATATAAAAGGTAATTACAGTAGGGCTGCCAGATATCTCTCTTGCCAAACCGGGACACTTAAGGGTGGGAGAGGCCTCTCGCTCCCTTCCATTTCGTTTCGACAAAAATTACGTACGAAAGGATGTAGTAAAATTTTATTTTGACAAAAAAAAAACATAAAAACATGACATCATGAGACCATTACAACGTACACCAGCAAAACAAAACAATTTATCACAACTAAAGTACAGAGAATTTTCCATAATGCATGTACCTTTTTTGTTCCTTACAAAAATACAGTTCATACTAATTACATCAGAAAACATAAAATAAAATTTCTAAACTTTGTGCAAAACTCGGGAAAATGCAATAATTTTGCATACAAGTTCGCAAATTTCTATTCAGACTTTTTTATAAAAATTTTGAAAATGAAGTTTTGCAGCCCATAAAAATTTAGCTGATTTTGGTATTGTTTCTTCCATACAAACTATGTTCGACATTTTTTTGTATGTGGAAGACACTGTCGGCAAAAAATAAATAATTGCAAAAAATCAACGAAATTTTCTGGTAACTTGAGACTTGCACTTTACTAAGTGATCTCAAAAGCTACATTTTCAAAATTTTTCTAAAAGATCTGATTGGAAATTGTGATCAGATGAAAGAGTCTCCGAGCCAATGGTTTTGTATGGCACGGTACTTATAAGTAATCTAGGTCTCACGGAAGAAAAAAAAATTAAATACAAGGTAACATTAAAATATCAGTCATTGGTTTCGTTGCTGTGAGCTTGTTTCAAAACTTCTGGCTTTTGCTTAATATAATTGTAAAACTCGGTGCATGTCATTTTAACGTATTTACATACTTATATTAATCATCAACTATTGCTTGTGCAAAACGTGCTAAATTAAAAAAAAAATAAATCGCATATGAAAGAGCACCAACCTAACTCGTAATAAATTTAAGTATAAAAATTTTAGTATTCAGGATAGAATTATTCAATTGAAATACGCCAATATTACAATGAAGCGCTTTGCACTTAACGGATGCTTTTTCATAATTAAGTTAAAAAAAATATATTTAAATTCCATGCTGTCTGTAATGGGATTTGAACCCTGACGCTCTGGAAATTAGCAAATTGTGGCAAGCATCTTCGTGCACTCAGCTACAGCCAGACATGTAAATGTGTATTCAAATGTTCAGTTTGAAGTATTGTTTTTAAGTACGAACATTTCAAAACGATAATCAAATAAAAAATATTCATGTTTACTATGCGTTATTTCCCCCAGTAAATTCATAAAATTTTTCTTAATATTACAACGCGTTTTTTCTCTCAGTGTAGTCATTTTTATGCAAAATTTGTGCAATCAAATCGAAAACCGGGACACTTAAACGAAACCCGGGACATTTTAAGGTTGGACCGGGACATGTTCGGGAAACCCGTCTGGCAGCCCTAAAATACAGTATATTTTGCTTTGCTGCCTTTTGCTTAAGTGCACATTTAAGATACCTACCTTAAAATGCACATCACCGGCATAATTTTTAATATTTATAAGGAAACTGATCCGATAGATGCATTTAACATATGTACCTGCACATTGGCGATACCTGCCTTAAAAATTTGCAACTATTATCAACTTATCAAAGAAATTATTACGTTTACCTGCACTGGCTCTACACTTACCCTAATTTTACAAGCTTTTATTTATTTTGTTCATCTCGCAGAACAACGAAAAAGGCTATCAGTTTATGTCAGTGGTGTAGCCAGGGGGGGATTGGGGGGATAGATCCCCCCCTTCTTCAGTGAAATTAAACTTTTTATTTTTGAATTAATAACACAATACTATTTTACCCTTCCGATTTATAATTTTTTTATTTCAGACTGATGACAAATTATCTTTTAATGAATATATAAAATTATCGGTTGGTGGAGTATGTATATGAATATTTGCGAAATACACTAGCCAATTTTGCTTAATTCCCCATAATCTATACATATAATAAAATTGTAACAGGTCGATGTCTGTACATTATAGATATTAAAGAAAAATTAATGTGGGGGGTCTTTATTAGAGCACCAGAGGCCAAATCAACCATTTTTAGAATTTTTGTCTTTCTGTCTGTCTGTCTCTCTGTCTGACTGTCTGTCTGTCTGTCTGTCTGTATGTATGTTTGTTCGCGCATCACTCGAAAACGAATGCATGGATTTGAATGCAGTTTTCACCGATGTATTGCTAGAGGCCTAACTTAAAATATAGGAAGAAAAAAAAATAGAGGGTTGCCACATGTTCGAAAATTGGAGTTTAAGTAAATTGATAGGAAAAAATTAATATTGCAGTATGGGCGTCAGAAGAAAGAGGCTGAAGAAGACTTACAGCCAAAAATATTTTTTTAGAGTTGCCACCTGTTTGAAGATGTACATTTAATTTAATTTACAGGATAAATTGAATATTGCAATATGGGTATCAAACTGAAAGGGTTTAGGTAATTTTACTGCCGAAAAAATTTTCGCGGAGGGCTGCCACCTGTTTGAAAAATTTTATTGTATTAAATTGATAAAATAAATGAAATCTATATCTACATCTATACATATAATAAAATTGTAACAGGCCGATGTCTATACCTTATACATATTAAAGAAAAATTAATATGGTGGGTTTTTATTAAAGCTACAGAAGCCAAATATAAAATTTTTTGAATTTTTGAATCACTGTCTGTCTGTATATTCGTACGCGCATCAGTAGAACATGGAATTGAATGCAGTTTTCACCGATGTATCGGAGTATTAATACGGTAAAGTGAATACTGCAATATGGCTGTCAAAAGAAAGAAATTTACAAAGGCTTACAGCTGAAAATATTTTTGTGGAAGGTTGCCACCTATTTGAAAAGCTTAATTTGATTTAATTGATAGCATAAATTAAATACTGAAATGTTGGCATCAAACTAAAGAGGCTAGGAAATTTTAATGCTAAATATATTTTTAGGGGATTTGCCAACTGATTGAAAAATTGTATTCATTAAAATTTGTAAAATAAATGAAATATTGCAATACGAATATTAAACTAAAGAGGATTAGGAAGCTTACTTTTGAAAATATTCTTGAAGCGGGTTTGAAAACTTTAATTGAGTTAAATTTATAATATAAACTAAGTGTTGCCATATGGGTATCAAACGAGAGTATTTGAGAATAATAAAATTGCAACAGGCCGATATCTGTACCTAATCTATACATATAATAAAATTGTAACAGGTCGATGTCTGTACATTATATATTAAAGAAAAATTAATGTGTGGGGTCTTTATTAGAGCACCAGAGGCCAAATCAACCATTTTTAGAATTTTTGTCTGTCTGTCTGTCTGTCTGTCTGTCTGACTGTATGTTTGTTCGCGCATCACTCGAAAGCGAATGCATGGATTTGAATGCGGTTTTCACCGATGTATTGCCAGAGGTCTAACTTAAAATATAGGAAGAAAAAAATTGGATAGTTGCCACCTGTTTGAAAATTGGAATTTAATTAAATTGATAAGAAAAAATGAATATTGCAATATGGGCGTCAAAAGAAAGAGGCGGAAGAAGGCTTATAGCCAAAAATATCTGTTTAGAGTTGCTACCTGTTTGAAAATTTACATTTAATTTAATTTATAACATAAATTGAATTTTGCAATATGGGTATCAAACTGAAGGGGTTTAGGAAATTTTATTGCCGAATTATATTTTTAGGGAGGGCTGCCACCTGTTTGAAAAATTTTATTGTATTAAATTGATAAAATAACTGAAATCTATATCTACATCTATACATATAATAAAACTGTAACAGGTCGACGGCTGTACCTTATAGATATTAAAGAAAAATTAATATCATGGGTTTTTATTAAAGCCAAATAAACAATTTTTAGAATTTTTGAATCTCTGTCAGTTTGTATATTTGTACGCGCATCAGGTGAAAACATATGAAAACTTTAATTTAATTTAATTGATAGCATAAATTAAATATTGCAATATTGGCATCAAACTAAAGAGGCTAGGAAATTTTAATGCTGAAAATATTTTTAAGGGATTTGCCAACTGATTGAAAAATTGTATACATTAAAATTTGTAAAATAAGTGAAATATTGCAATACGAATATTAAACTAAAAAAGATTAGGAAGCTTACTTTTGAAAATATTCTTGAAGCGGGTTGCCACTTATTTGAAAACTTTAATTGAGTTAAATTTATAATATAAACTAAGTGTTGCCATATGGGTATCAAACGAGAGTATTTGAGAATAATAAAATTGCAACAGGCCGATATCTGTACATAATAGATGTTAAAGAAAAATTAATAGGGGGTTTATTAGGTCAACAGAAGCCAAATATAAAATTTTGGTATGTTTGTCTGTATGTTTGTAAGCGTATCACGCAAAAGCTATTGTTTGGAATTAAATGCAGTTTTCACCGATGTACATATTGCTAGAGCTCTAATTGAAAATATAGAATCAATTTTTTTTTGTTTTAGCTTATCGTCGATCATTATTCCTAGGTATTTGAACGTATTAACTTTTTCCAGTGCATCGTTGTTATATTTAGAGTTAGCAATGGACCGTTCTCAAAATTTCGCCTTGATATAACCAAAAACTTAATTTTTTTTTATTTCTGTGTGGAAGGTTTTTCGCTAAAAAAATTAAAACTTTTCGTTGTTGGTGCCAAAAAATTAAGAAATCTGAGACGTCACGTTTTACAATTTCATACAGTTCTCTTTACAATGTATTTCACTAAACTACTAAATAATGAAAATAAATATTCTGACCAAAAATTTACTCGGTATGTAGCTCGGGGTACTCCTAAAATTCTTATACAGACTAAAACGTAAAAAACCAATATATCTCTAAAACCAATTACGCTGGGGAACTGAAACTTAGCACTGATGCATATATTTCAAATGCGTTGGGAAAGGGGGCGTGGCTCCTTCCTTCCATACAAACTAAACTTCTCATATAGCTTATCTCCGGAACGGCTTACGCTAACGTCCTGAAATTCTACACAGCTACATTTGTTATAAATACCGTAACTATGGCGAAAAGTGGTAATTATTGGAATGGCTGGATCGATATACATTTACGTAAACGCGCAAGTATCATTCAATTGGGAACCATTTTCTCCTAGATTTCTAAATCCCATTGAACTATTGTAACTTTGTCTTTAATTTTCAGTAGGGTAAAATTTATGTGAAACTTGTGAAGAATTTTTTAAAATTTTTCACAAAGAATGGAGCTTTGCCCTTACGAATTTCGCTATAAACTGTCTTATCCTATTTGCATAAAATGATAGCCGTTTTCGTTGTTCGGAGTAAACTCAAAAAATACTGAATAGAGTTCCGTCAGATTGTCGGAGGTTATCTTACATACATATATGGTCCAATTACATGCTACTATAAAACTCGATAGGTGGTGCTGGAGTAGAGTTATTTATAAAAATCGTATTTATTAACCGAGTTCGTTCAAATTTTAAATGTGAGCTATGTACCTGTATGATGGAAAATTTTTTTGATAAAAATTTACTCGATTAGTGCCGCTGGAGTTAAGGTTGAAATCCATAACACGTATTCATTTTATGGTAAGCAATGGTTTTGCAGGAAATGAACCCAATGGATGGCGCTGCGGCCGAAATGTATAGAAACCACGTGTGGTTGGTCTGCTTTGGACCTATGTTTAAGTTATACGATTTTAGTTTTCAGATGTCTAAATGAAGGATGGGGTTATGTTTTTCTGACGCCCACATGCACGATCATGCGGTCTTGCATCTACCCAGAAACAGTTCATAAATTTTACCACGAATTGTAAAAGTGGTGAATTAACAAGGAAATATTACCGCAGGTATATCAATTGCTTCATTTGAAAGATACCTAAGAGATCTCTCGACTCATTTAGCAATGTACCGGAAAACTTTTCATCCTGTGGGACAGCGAGGATTCATGGCCCTCCTATAAAGAAAACGCACTTCTGTGCTCTTGAGTTTCCCTATAAGAACTTTTATTGGCATACGCATCTCACCAATGTTGTAGTTGCAAGATCATACAAAAAGATTACGCATGATTGGCAGAGATCTCACAGGTAGAAATAAGACAATCAGTAAAGGTCATGACACCAAAAGGGATTGGTATTCCATATGGTACCACCGCGTTACAATTATTGGCCTATGTGTGAGGAGGATACTGCACCTTAATGGTTTCAACTTAAATCAAAAATTTCGACTTTACAGACTAATTTTGTTTTTAAACGCTCTTTTGCATTGGCCATCGCAAAAGCTCTTATTAGGCGCCGCGAAGTAAGCGGGCATTGGCTAGTAATAATAATATAATAATAGATTGGCGCTTACACATATGTTAGTGTTTGGCCGAGCTTCTCCTCCAACTTGTGGCGTGCGCCTTGATATTGTCACACAAAGCGGAGGGACCTACAGTTTTACGCCGACTCCGAACGGCGATTGTATTTTTATGAGAATCTGTTTTCCATGGCAGAAATATACTCGGAGGTTTGACATTGCCTGCCGAGGGACGACCGCTGTTAAGAAAAACCTTTTTCTAAATTTCTTGCGAAGTTGCTTTGACCAGGGCTTGAACCCAGGTGCTGGTGATTGAAAGCGCGCACTGCTTACCACTACCCACAGCGGCCGACAGTTAGTTCCCCATAGTGTTGGGAAATAAAGTTGTTCCTTCAGTACGAAATCTATACAAAAACTGTACTTTTCTACTGTAAATTGTATCGACTTTTTAATTTGCTCATATGCATGCATGCATACATAGATTCCCTTCAAGATCAATGCTTTGATGGTATTCACGGGAAAGTTTATGTAGGTACATTTACATATTTTACACATTTAACATAAATGTCAAGGCAGATATTTTAAGATACACTTCTTAACAAACAAATTTTTTAAAGTTATTATGAATGGATAAAAGAGACCTCTTTTTTTGAATTCAGTACTAAAACTTGACATTTCAAGTGCTTATCAAAACTTTATACATGTTAACTAGATTCGCCATTTATCTTAAAATTATATAATTTTAATTATTTGTTTATAAAAGTGCAGTTTACACTTTAACAAAACCCGTATAAATCCAAAGTTAAATCTTTGCGCAACATTAAAAAAATCAACGAACTTTCGTAAAGCTTTTTAATTAGATTTCCTAGAAATACATATTTTGAGTATGCAGTTTTGTAGCCCGATCAATTCAAATAAAGCGCAAGTTTAAAATACATAGCTGCGACTTATCGTTGATTTTTAGTATTTTTTTTTTTTATGAAGGCGTTGCTCATTTTCTTCATTAAAAAAATCGTCGAACATACTTAATAATATAATATGGAAGAAAATTAGCGAGATCGTCAAAAATATGCCTTACATCAACTGTAAATCACAGCTAGTTTAAATTTGCACTTTATTAGACTAAAATTGAATGAGCTAAAAAACTGCAAAATATTAAGAGGTAAAATTGAAATAGAAAGTTCAAAATTTTTACGAAAGTTTTTTTTTTAATGTTGTTCAAAGATTAAACTTACTTTCATTTAGTGCCTGTTAAAGAATAAACTATATTTTTATAAACAAATAATTCAAATTAAAATATATAATAAAATAAATAGTCAAATCTAGTCAATATGTGAGTGTCGTAAAGTTATGATATTTAAGAACATCTCTTTCTTAATTAACGATGACACTGTTTCTATATGAAGCTGATTTCGACATTTTGTTTTAATAAAATTTAATATCGAAAATATTATTTCAAAACTTGCCTAGGAATGTGATATAATGGTTCGTTCAAATCCTTTTTTCAAAGCTTATAAAGGCAAAAACGAGAAGGCGAAGACAAAAGAGAATAAAAAAAATTCTCGCAGTGAATTTTCAGATTTTTAAAACGGTATAGTAATTTAATTTTTTAAATTTAAATAAAGCATGAAGACCCTATGGAATAAACGAGTAGATAAAAAATATATAAAGGTAAAACTGGCACATATGTACATGAATATATGAAAGAATGCACTCAGCCGACGCCTCCAGTCATTGTGTGTCACAGATTTAAGTTATCGATGGAAATTTTTTTTTCATCGCCCTTCCTAACCTAACCTATGTTCATATGTAATCAATCAATCAATCGCCTAATGGTTTACCGTGCCGTACACAAATCTTTACACATCAAATTTCGTGAGTACCTGTCACTAACACCTTTTTAAAGAAGTTTCACTTCCATCACGTGTCGGTGCTACACGCGTCCATATACATATATATTGCTTTAATAAACCAAACGTATCACTTTTATATTTTTTTTTTTACAAAATAGTATAATTGTTTTATTACAGGGGACTCTGTAAATGGACCTTGCACCAAATTCACAAAATGAAACTTCCTAAAAGTGAAATTATATCACAAACTGCTTTACTTCACACTTCATAAAAATTACTCGAACCTCTATGTGCATGAAAAATTCCTGAGCGTTAGATGCCTGCAATTTAATGTTATTTGACAAGTCGATCGCAATTATCAAGTCATTAAAACTATCAGCTTTTTGCGTTCGCGTACGCAAACAACTTTCAAAGAAGGGGAAATTGAGAGGCAAAGTGACTTTTCAGTGAGGGAAAGCTGCTAGTTTCTGCTAGAAATAATTTTCACAAAAGCAATATGCTAACAAGAAAATAGCTGATCAAAAACAGCTGGTGGAAATTTACACAAATAACAAAATTTAATTTTATGGTTTGTAAATTAAAAATAATAAAGTTCGAATAATTAAACTTGTAAGAAGTAATTAATTCTTCGTTAAATCAATAAACTGTGTCAGGATATACTTTGGGATCAGTTTTCTTACGTTTTCAATTTTACACTTTTGAATGTAAACAAAAATTCTATCAGCTCACAGTGCACATTAGGTTAAATGATTGACAACTTCGTAAAGGCAGTTTTACTTTATATTTTGTTGCCATTCTGTAGGGAATACTCTAAAATAACTTCACTTAGTTTTTGCAATATAATAAACCAAAGTTATACTTTCAAAACGTTATTGATACGTTGTTTGAGCAACCGGTTTATTTTGTAAGTTTTAAGTGCATTTTTTTTCTAAAGTTCGAATAATTAAAGGAAAATTTTAAATGGAAAACAAAACTATATGTAAGTTCGAACCTATGTCATAATTTAAAAAAAGTGAATTTTATCATTTGTTTCCAAAAAAAAACTGACTTATTTGCATAACCTCAAAAATTTTCTGATTTATTTGCATTTATGATTTTATGTAAGCTTTTACAATTTTGCTAACTTTCGCAAACAAAATGGAAACGGAAATGGATAAATTAAGATGTAATGAGTTGATTTTATTTTACTTAATACGCCGCTTTTAGCCGTTTTCAAGAAAAACGGGTTTTTCTGGGCTATCATGCAATCACAAAAGGCGAGTTGGTTGAAGTTTGGCTGATTGGATGTTCGAAAAAAGAAAAGCCTTTTTGGGTTGTCAACCATGTTGAAAAAAAATTTGGCGCTGCTGATAATTGCAAAAGTTCCAAGAAACTCATAGAAGAAAAAAAGCGTATTTTTTGCAATTATTTATCAAAGAAATATGAAAATTATGGAAAACAATTTGGTGCTGCTGATAATTGCAAAAGTTCCAAGAAACTCTTAGAAGAAAAAACGCGTATTTTTTGCAATTATTTATGAAAGAAATATGAAAATTATGGAAAACAATTTGGGAAGGATGCTAAAATATTTAGATCTGAAAACATAGCGTTTCTTGCTGA
>NW_023458559.1:3339117-3342482 GCF_013731165.1 Rhagoletis pomonella | reverse complement strand
AAGGATGCTAAAATATTTAGATCTGAAAACATAGCGTTTCTTGCTGATGAAGTTCTTTTCGAAATCAAAAAGCCAACTGTGTCGACCATCAGCCGGATTCTAAAGCTTGGTTTTCATTGGGCGCGTTCATAAGACGTAGCTGTTTAGCTCATCTGATGCCAAATGAACAGCTGATAAATCTAAACAAATGAAATTGCAACAAATAGAGATAGTTGCGCCGATAGTATTTAGCATTCAACGCTGAGCTGCCGCCGCACAGTGTTTCGACTATATGGAGGTAGGTGGAAATAATAGTAAGCCTGCACCGATTTCACTGAAACACTGACATGTGCTCTAGTTTTACTTAGAAATAGAGAATTATGAAATTTTGTAAAGATGGAATAATTGCCACGCCCTCTACTCTTGTGGGCGGAAACATTAAATTTCATTTGATTTCGATGAAATTTAGTTTGTAGTCTTTATTTTATTATAAGAACCTAAATATAAAATATGGGGAAGATTGGATCACTATAACGTCCCAAACTCACAAAAAAAATGTTGGCCAAGTCATTAAATGTGATGGAATTTTGGTTAACTTTTGTTTCCCGCTTTCCACTCTCACAAAAAAAGGTTATACTTTAAAATGACTTAGGTGTAAATACTCGCTTTTTCCAATGTTTGGTGAGATTTTTTCACTGTTCGAAAAATTCTTTTCCAGTAATTCTTTTCGCGAAATTATGCAAAAGACGCTGAAAATCAAAAATTAAGAAAATCAAAAATTATATACATTTGCAAAGTCGCGCGCAAAGATCAAATTATATATTCGAAAACTACATAAAATTCTTTAAAACATTCGTCTAATTTCAAGACCTGACGGACTGGTACTCACACTTTTTTTTACTAATAATCTTTAGCATCTACATATCATAGTAAATTTTTTGGTAAGAAAATAGGAAAGTACCAATAAATGATAAATACCTTCACCTGAATATTCCACGACATTTAAACAATTGATTATAGTTGAAAAAGAAGCACTTTCTTTAATGGGTTAATCTCCAAAGGCAACTAAACTGATTAGTCGGTATGGCGCAGATTCCCGTATTTTTTTGGAAATTTATCGTTCGTGAAGAAGAGGGGGGAGTAAATAAAAAAAAATTTGGTATTTATGACTTTTACTTTTCCCTCTCTAAGCCCAACCGGTTTTTTTATCAACTGTCACCATGACTTTTTTCTACCTGTCTCCACATATAGTCGAAACAGTGTGCGCCGTGTTGAAAAAATCGTTCAATATTACAATGAATTAAACAGTGTAAAATTATATAGTAAACATATTAAAAACTTATATTTAGAAACGTAGTATTATTATAAAATATGTTAGTTACTTTATCACGTCAGTAATATAAAATATAATAAATTTGTTTGCAACTGCCACCTAACAAAGCGGCGTTAAATTTAATATAAGCGGCGTAAGTCTTTTCGATCAGCTGTTTAGGCTAAGCCCAACACGTTGAGTCAGGTAGCGTAAAAACTTTCCGCTGGAAAAAATGGCGGAAAGTTGCGAACTGTTGGGCTGAGCGTAACTACTCAACTCTGCGTTTCTAAGACAAATAGCCAACGGTTGGGCAACAGCTACGTTTTATAAACGCGCCCTTTAGCTCATATTTGACGTCCAATGTCAAAATAAGGAAAACGGGCTGTCATATGGTGTCATTTGCGTTTGTTGTTTTATATCATCACAAACGGTCATATAAAATGACAGCCAAGTGAAAACGGCCCTCGCCGCTTATGTAGCAGCATTTGACAACCAAAATGTATTTGCCAACATGTTGGCAATTTTGTTTTCGTTTGCCATACAAACCAGGGTTGTTGCGAATATTCGCACTCGTATTCGCAACCGCGGAGCTTCCGCATTAATTTCAACATTCGCATTCGCATTCGCAATAATCAATGCGGAGCTTTTGCGAATGCGAATGTTGTGCAAGTGCACCGATAAAACGTATATATGGCAAACAAAATGGCAAATTGTAGCCAATATTTTTGCCTGTGTTCGTGGGAGTATTTGTGTAACAAAACTGGTCAAATGTCATATTTATCAACTTTGATAAAAATGTCTTTAAACCAGGGACCGCAAATAACGATTACTTTTGAAATTTTCTACTCAAAAAATCACACTGAAAGAGAAATGCTGCGTGCATAAGGAGTACACCAATATATTTCTTACTTCTCGGAATACTTTCAGCGGCACTGATTTAAATTTTTTAATTTTTACTTATAAAAATCAAGTTTAATCATTATTTTTTGAGTTTTATTTTTTACTCAGAAAATAATAGTTATGTTTTGATTTTATTTTTTGCTCGGAAAATAATAGTTACGTTTTAAGTTGTATTTTTTGCTCGGAAAATAATGGTTACGTTTTAAGTTTTACTTATTGATCGGAAAATAATCGTTACGTTTTGAGTTTTATTTTTTGCTCGGAAAATAATCATTACGTTTTAAGTTTTATTTTTTGCTCGGAAAATAATCGTTACGTTTCCAGTTTTATTTTATGCTCGGAAAATAAACGTTGCGTTTTAAGTTTTATTTTTTGCTCGAAAAATAATCGTTATTTCTTGAGTTTTATTTTTTGCTCAGAAAATAAAACTTAATTTTTACGTATGCATATGCGCATGCGTGAATAGACAGGGGGCGGCTGCATTGAACTTTTAACGCCACAGTGGAGTGGATAATGAAAATACACAGAGAAACCCAGTAGAAATCGGTTGTATGCATTCGTGAAGAATGCTTGCTATATGAGTGAATAGTGTGAACAATCCATGCGTAGTCATGAATTTCCACGAATAAATTCAAATTCCAGCGAATGAACGTTGTCGTTGTGTTAAGTAAATTTCTTGATAAATTTGAAGTGGAATTTTTGTAATATTTTCAGTCTTGTACAAAAATTTTAGTGAACAGACTTGTTGTACGATACTATTTTCAGCACAAACGGGCTTTTACGAGAAATGCATTTGAATATGTAAATGCTACTTGGTTGTATGTCCCCGTATATTAAAATGTATCATGTAAATGTATATGTGTAAAACGTATCCTCATACGCTCTGAGAAACCACGCGTGTTAAATGGAAATGAAGGTTCATTTATATTGGCATGTATACACAGCAGCAAGCTCATGCCACCAACAGCGATGTCGTATGCTTAAAATTTCTACTGGGAAGATACAAGGGCAGAAACAAAGACAAAGGCAACGACAAAACCACAGACACTCACAACCTGTATCGAAGGATCACGCCAATGATAAAGATGAAGAACAGGACAATGATGTAGATGAAGATGAAGATGAAGATGAAGATGAAGATGAAGATGAAGATGAAGATGAAGATGAAGATGAA
>NW_023458559.1:3327775-3334117 GCF_013731165.1 Rhagoletis pomonella | reverse complement strand
CAATTCCTTGTAATCTGTAATTGGGAGTAATTTAATTCCTAAAGGAATCATTACGACCCAGCTCTGGTTCGAATGCTTGCTTTTCACGTTTCTTTTACCCTATGAGCCTCTTTGCAAAACTTTCGAAGCCGTTTACATATATTTTTGAAGCATAAATCAATATCACTGGTATTCACTTCTGTACCACTCAGGAGGTACCAGAACTCAAACAAACAAAACAGATGTATGAATTACCTGTTAGTTAATAAAAAAAAAGTAATCTTTTTTTTTAACAAGCTTTTATTAAATGCTAAAAAAACTAAAAAGTTAAGTTTACAGCAAAATTTCTTGTGGAGTTATTTATTTCCATCTAAGTTATGCCATCGGACCATAAATATGGGTTGCAAATATCCCGACACCTGAGCCACCTAGCGGATTAATTCATCTTTCATATTGCATTGCCATCGGGTTCTGAGCTAAGGTTGCAGTTTCAAGTCTCTACCTCATCGGGAAGTTGGTTAAAATGGATTTCACGATTTGATTACACGGTGAAAGTAAATAAAAGCTAGTAAAAAAATGTATTTATCTAAAGGTTCGGCTAGTACCGGGCGTGTATCAAATAACCGTGCAAAAATTTGCAGCCAAAATATATATTATTTTAATCTACAGGATTAATTAAAAAAAAATTAAGTGTGGCGCAGAGTGGCAGGGGTTTTAAAAGATTATGTAAAAAAAAAAATATTAATTAAGGGCACAATAGACTTGGCTTGGGACCGATATAAACAACACAGCTTTTAATAAGTATTGATAATTATTAATCTAAATAGGAGCACTTAACTTTGTCTTGAGTTTCCATTACAGAGATTCTTGAATGAATTTCGCGTTTTTTCATAAAATAAATATAAACAAGTTAGAAGTAATGAGTCACTGAAAACACGATTCACAATGAAAATGTCAACTTTCGAGAGTGAAGAAGTAATCTAAACAATTTTGTATCGCAAAAAAATTACACTATAAGTAAGTACCATTAATAATAACTGATTGTCTGTCCATCAATCACAGGTTAGACAATGTGCATATTTTTGAATTTTGACTTCCGGCTGAACCACTGTGCAGCTGTTCGTCTAACTTGCAAGTTTCTGCAAATTTTCTGTTCGAGTACAATTCTGGATACTTTTCTCTTGTGAGAGAACAGATGACATTTCGCCGGAATTTTTCTGTTGGATATTTTTTACTGGAGATTTTAAACGAACGAACCTGTTGTGTCTACCAGCCTCATATTTTCTAGCAGGAAAGCTTCTTCTTCTTAGTTGGCACCACAACCTTTGTCGGTTTGGGTCGAGACTAGGAATGTTAATCCCGGTATCCCGTCCTTTTAAAGGTCTCAAAAATCGGGACCTGAAATTTGCACTGATGGAAATAACAGAAACTCCCTTTTCTTGACCAGTATTGGCTATATTTCTTTTTTTTATTAGATAAATGATTAATATTTTTTTTTATAAATGTCTAGCTCATTTTACATATAACACCGCGCGATAGTAAACTTTTAATTTAATTTTTTTAGTTTTTCACTCTGACGTCAGTAATTAAAAAATTATTTAAACAATTCAGAGAAAGTTTTTGGTGCATAAGGACTGGTAAGTATTGAAAATACCCTTTTAAAATTTTATCCTAGAAATTTCGCAATATTTGTTTTTGAAAAAGAATTTATGTTAAGGACTTATATAAACTGAAATCAGTTTAAAATATTACCTATTCGTCCTTGTGAATTTAAAACGTTTAAATTTTTTTTTAATTCTAAAGAAGTTTCCTCTTGCATTTGGTATTTTTATTCTACATTGCATTGAATTTTTTAAATAATTTTTGAAATTAATCACATGTTTGAAATCATAAAGTCCTTTAAAATAAATCCTGACGTCAGAGACAAAAAATAAAATAAAATAAAAATAATAAATAAAAAAGTAGGTTTGAAACCCATTTATTTATTATTTATTTATTTTATGGTAGGAGAGTTTCTCAAACAATGTAGAAGAAATTGTTTCGATTTAAGTTGTTGAAAAGTAATAAATATCTAAATCCCGGGACTAATCCCGGGATTGTGATAACGACATCGAAAAAGCTGAAGCTGCTCCAGTTGTTGATTCCGAGTGCGAACAAGTCCCTCGTCTGTCCATTGTGTTCGTGGGCACCCTTTCTTTCGATGTCCACTCATGGGCACTGAGCCGAAACACTTTTCACTGGAGCGTCGTTATCCATGTGGGCACAACATGCCCAAGCCAGCGCAATCTTTATAACTATTACCGTGTCATTAAAAAGCTCATACAGTACGCCACTCCTTCTTCTTCGGTCCCTTCGCCAATGCGAACAGAGCCAGTTCTCCCGAAAGCCGCCCAAAGCCTTTTCATCACTCTTTGACTTTGTCCAAGGTTTTGCGCCGTATAAAAGGATGCGCTTTATTAGAGACTTGTAGTGGATAATTTTTGTTCGTCGGGAAAGGGCCTTATTTTTTAATTGCCTACCGAACGCAAAGTAGAAACTGTTGGTACTTTCTTGACGCCTTTGAACGACTCATCTGGCGATTGAGCCTCGCGCCCTGGATGGCCTCCTGACGTAACTCCAAATCGGTAATCCCTGACCAAAGCTTTCGTTCGCTTTATTCCTCGTCAAAAAGAAATAAAAGTATACATATGTTTGTATGTAAACTTACCAGAATCTTATTCTATATGAGCTCTGTCATATTTCATCCACTGTATGTACCAGGGTTGTTGCGAATATTCGCATTCGCATTCGCAACCGCGGAGCTTCCACATTAACTTTAACATTCGCATTCGCTTTCGCATTCACAAAAATCAATGCGGATCTTTTGCGAATGCGAATATTGAAGGGACCGAAAATTACAGTTTTTTCTACGAGTTAAACTTGGCCAAATATTTTTATTCCGAAATAAAAGTACTTTCCGGATAATAAACAAATCGCTTACCCAAATTAAACAAGTTTGGTATCAAATGAAAGAGGACTTAAATAGCTTTAAAACTGAAATATCTAAACGAGGAAAGACACATATTGAAAATTATTTCAATAAAAAATGTTAATTAATAACCATAGAACAAACCTCGGGTCAGGTATATATTTATAAGAATTTCTTTAGTATTAGATTATAAAAAAAAATTATAAATCGAGGTGGTAATCTTTGTTCGTTTTTTCTGTTTAAAAGCTATTTCAGTCCTCTTTGATATGATATGATTTGTTTATTATCCGAAAGAACGTTTATTTCGGAATAAAAAATATTAGGCTAAATTTAACTCGTAAAAAATAAGTGTTATTTTCGATCCCTATAATATTATGTAAGTGCACTGATAACGCGTATATCTGACCAGTCACAGAAGAAAGCATTAAAAATGAAGTACAAAAACTAAAATCGAAAACGCTGATGACGTGACAGGTTCTCCGAATTCCGAAACAACCAAAAGAACGAGAATGAAGAATTCTTTGGAAAACAACGTTGTTTAAACAACGATCGTGCCATGATGGTGGATTGTGAAGATGAAAGTCAGGAGGACACATCCGACATTTGCGGCCTCGATGAAATTCTCAGAAAGTAATTATTTCACCGCAATAAAAATAAATAAATCGTCCCTGCTCCAACAAAAACAGTTATGTGTTTTTTAATAACTTTTCAGGAGAGCAAAAAAACTGATTCCTGGTGCCAATAGGCAATATTTTGCAAGTGTCATATTAAAGAAAAATATATTAAAAATATGCTATTGACTTAAGAAAAAAAATCATTTTTTTTACCAATTACGACGTGATCAACATTTGCGCCGCTTTAAAACACATAGCTGTTTTTACACACGACTTAAATTTGCCGTTAGGCCTAGATACAATGTATAGAAGTTGAGGATTCAATTATTTAACTGCCCGTTGCTTCTGTCATGCAATGAAAAATGGTCAGAAACGTTTTAATTGGATTTTTGTAATAAAAATCAATGCAAAGTGATGAGTGGACACATACCTTGTACAAACCATGAAATTGCCAGAGATGCGAACTGTTTTTTTCGGTCAGCGTATTAACTAGACCCAATGCACTTTTTCAAAGTTTCGATGGATGATATCCAATGAAAGCTCGTATATACAAGAAATAATTTCATATGTACACTCTAAATAATTAACAATATAAGGATGTGATGGCCTCGCCTGTCGCATACCACTTATGTAGTCCATTAGTGAATACATCGGTTTATTGAATACATTTTCTAATGTAGAGCGGTCGCTGTCTACACTGAGGGAAAAAAATATTAAAATCAAATAGAAACGATCTTACTATAAACGTCAACGAAAGTACTGTATATTGGTAAATATTCAATTCAATTACGCGCATATTAAAATGACCGCGTTCGTACTGAAAAAGCATCCGTGAAGTGAATAATCAAGAAAAAAACAAAAAAAAAATTAATTTGCATGTTGCTGCAGTGGATTTCGAACCCGACCATCTCCGGATATCAACAATTTGTGGCAAGCATCTTTGCGCACTCAGCTACACCCAAGCATATAAATTTGCTTCCAAATGTTGAATATCCGTCAACACCACAGCACGCGATTTGTACGGATAAACATGTATGTACTATGTATGGATGTGTGTGTTGTCACCGCCCTCAGAGCGCCGCTCTGCATGCTTGGGGTGCATATGTACACTTACATACATATCCATACTCAGATGTGAAAAGTCAAATACGGGCGTAATAACCCTGCAGGTAAACCGCGGACTGGTGCATACAATTTCTAGTTCCGTACAAGATATTTATCGCCAAAAACGAACCAGTCCGATAGTAAGTAGATCCCCACCAGTTCAAAATCAGCGAAATGTGGGACTCATAAAAATACTATTTTATTTCTCTTTTTTCATTAGAAATCTATATCTAAAGTGGCGAATTTAGAACTGGTTCGGAATTATAGAAAAAGGGACGCAGAACAAACTAGATCTTATCTGTCTAATTTAGAACTAGTTCCAAACTATCGAAAAAGGGATGCAGCGGGGGGCTTGTTTACTTTACATGGATATGTGGTTGGTGGCTTTTTCGTTCAAATGCACTTTCATTCTGCACTTCGCAGATGCTATTTCATAGTTTGGTGATACAAAACAAAACTTTGTGTTAACATATTAACATCTTGGGACCGTCGGGAATCTAACCAATAACAGCGAGCACCTCTGCAAAGTCAGCTACAGCCAAAGGTATGTAAACGTACATTTCTTACAATCATTCAAACAAATTTAATTTCAAATTGAAAAAAAACGTTTCTTTCGTCTGGCGATTTTAAAACTGGTTCAGAACTATAGAATTTAGAACTAGTTCGGAACTATCGAAAAAGGGATGCAGCGGGGGGCAATTGACACTTCCTAAGACATCGCCATGTTAAATTCGCCAGTTGTTTGTATGCAAAAGAGATTTATCGCGAACCAGTGCTGGGTCTAAACGTACTACAGGCGCACCAGTTCAGAACTAGAGATTTTCCCTACAGGGAAATTTTGTATGAAAATATTATTTTTAAATACGAACATTTTTAAACGATAATCAAATATAAAGTATTCATTTTTACTATGCATTATTTCCCTCAGTGTACCTCCATACTTTTTACCTTTGTTAATTGTTGAATTCCAATTGCAAGCGATCAAATTAAATAGTAGAATCTATGTAGTGTAAGTGGTATGTGCATGCATATGTATGTATGTATTTAGTTGCTTTATAATTATTTTTTACATCGAAATCAAAGAACAATCATCTGCGATCAAAAACAGTTATAAGCAAGTAAGCGTACCCGTTTTTTCAGAGTATTTCTAGTACTGCGAGCACATAGCTGTTTTTGTTGGCGCAGCGAAATAACTGAAAGTCCTCTCAACTTATGCAGTGTCAATCGAAATGAATTTACAATTTTGTCAAGTTTCAAGTTTTTCAAGTTTGTCGCCTAGAGCGAGTAGTTATAAAGTGGCGCATGTTTGATTTACGACCCTTTAAAAAGTTTTTATTAAATATAATGTTCCAATTTTTAAATTCAAGTACTAAAAAAAACATTCAGTATTGTCATGAGTTTCATTTTTCCCAAACCGGTTCACTTTTCACTTTTGGTTTTCATGTATTTACTACGGGCGGCATATAAATTTTTGGGCGAAACTCAGGATAAGGCAGATTATTAAAAATTACTAACCTTTCCATTTTTTATTTACCTTAGTCCCCTAATTTACCCACCTAAATTATTTCTTAAAAATACATAACATCCGCATTCGCATCCGCATCCGCATTCGCATCCGCGGATGTCTAAAATTCCACATACATATTAGAGGTTTACGCCGACAGACTTTGCGGCGGC
>NW_023458559.1:3312514-3327765 GCF_013731165.1 Rhagoletis pomonella | reverse complement strand
ATTCCACATACATATTAGAGGTTTACGCCGACAGACTTTGCGGCGGCTGCGTGGTCAACTTCAAAAAGAATTAGCGGCGGCGGCGACTCCGGCGCGTCTGAAAACGCCTCGGCTACTGCCCATAAGGTAGATTCTAAAGAGGCATAAGGCTACTAATCTTATCATGTCATCTCTCTATTTAATTTATTCATTGAACTAGTTTTAAATTTAAATTACGTTATTTCCTACTTGAATTAAAATTTTGAGTGTCTGACGCTGATGGATGGGCGAACAGAAGAAGGCCTGAGGTATATACATACATACATACATGGCTCTCTTTGTTCTCTACAGATCCGTATATATCATTTAAATTGAAAGAAATAAAAAAAATTAAAAATTGAAGTTATTGGGGTAATTTATGTCGCTATCTATAAAGTTTTGCAATAATCTTATCAACCGTTATGTTAAATTACGGAGTTCTTACGATTTTTGAGGTTACATATTGAAAACTAGGTTGGTCTATTTTTTCCAAAAGTTTAACCTCATCAACTCGAAACAGAACGGGCTTTTTTGACCCACTGTTTAAAAATATGGCTTATAGATGGTTAAAATTTCCACTAAAGTATTAAGCGCCAAATTTTTCCAAGGAGAACCGAATGTAATGAAAAATAATACTAAGTTTTACTAAAAAGGGGGAACTTTTACCCTGTGTAGAAAACATTGCGATGCGAGGGAGCAAAACCTTCCTGGGGTTTGACCACCACTAAGGAATGCTAGTACTTGTATACGAACTCACGAATGTAAAAATTAGCAAAAAAAAAGTGTTTGTGCCTTTTTGGTGTTGAAAGTCTTTTCAAAATATTAAAAACAAAATACACAGGAAAATCAACTTGTCTTTGGTTTATCTCCAATAATTGAGGAGTTAGATGCAATAAGGCCGCTTCAGTTAAAACTGCTTTCTGAGATATTGGTGTTAAAGTTTTTGATGTGCTATAACTTTCTTGTTGTTGTAGTATGTGCATAAAAAAGGGGTATTGTTGTAGTATTGAAAAGAATTGTCTACTGCAGAAAAAATCGTTAGTTTACCAGTATTCGACCATTATTTAACTTTAATAAATATGTTACCTATGTTTTCTCTGAGCTACGCTCTTTTTGGAAAAATAAAGGAGATCATATTCTTGTCCAGTGGACCAAATTATGCAAAAAAAGTCATTTAAAAATATAATTTTCATTTCGTAAAATTGTGTTTTTATACGAGTAGTACCTAGTTCCTTCAAACGATGTATTTCAATGTACATACAGTATATTTTGCTTAGCTGCACAACCTTCTTTGCACGAAAAACTTGTGCAAGTAACCGAAAAAGGCACTTAAGCGAATTTTCTTTACTACTTCAATGAGGAAGCTATCCGAATCCCTATGAAACCAAATATTGCCGGAGCACTTACCATGTAGAAATTACTGCAAGCGAAATTTTTACCGAATGTTATCTAATTATCTATATAACAACATAAATTGATAGCCATTTTCGTTTTTCTGCGAGATGAGCAAAATAAATAAAAGGTTGTAAAATTAGGTAATTGTAGGGCCAGTGCAGGTAAACGTAATACTTTCTTTGATAATTGATACTAGTCGCACAATTTTTAAGGCAGGTATCGCCAATGTGCAGGTATGTTGAATGCATCTATCGAAGTAGTTTCCTTATAAATGTTAGAAATAATGCTTTTGATGCGCATTTTGGGGTAGGTATCTTAAATGTGCACTTAAGCATAGAGGCAGCAAAGCAAAATATACTGTACATACATCATGAAAATTTTGAACAAAATTCCTTAGGCGCCGAACGCCGCCGCCGCCGCCGCGCCGATATTTTCGTAACTCGGCGGCGGTGCGTGAGGAATGGCAAAAAACGGCGGCGGCGTATACCTCTAATATATATGTAAATATATACCTAATACATACATCCTTTACCAGATAGTCCGTATGAATATATTGCGTTTATGCATACCTAAAGGTGTTTATATTTTGCATGTAAGTAAATATGCATGCATTGTTTGCAGGAAGAATGTACATACAAGGCGGCGAGGGGAATTTGAATAAAAGTTCATCTGCCCGGCGGCTTGAAGTAGTAAGCAAAGTCCCTGCTTGTACTCTGTTCCTTCTCCAGCTACAAATATTAAATCAAGGTATAGGATCCACCTATACATACAAATATATGTACTGCTCTTTATACTTGCATTTATCTACATATATATCCATGCATATCTATGTACAGCCCAACGAGAAATAAGATTACATGCAAATCCATCTGTAGAATGGCCTAGGGCACATGGGTAAATATTAAGCTGACCAACCGTCCTCCTTTGAGGATTGTCCTCCTCAAAGGTGATTTGTCCTCCTCAGAATATTGTCCTTCTCTGTCCTCCTTTTGAGCAAAAATGTCCTCCTTGTAGTCCTTTTCAAGTTTTATAGCAGTGATCAAATTTTCAAAAGAATTCGTTAGGGTTCGAAATTTCAGACGTTGGTATCGATACTGAATACTCATTCTGGCATCGAGCTCATGGTATCGATACTCTTAAAGTATCAGGGAAAAATGATCGATGCTACTCAGTATCAGACTCATTGAAATACGTTGTTTGGGATACTAAAGTTATTTTATTCTTCAATCATATATCTAGTTATTTCCTGAAATTAAACAATAGAAATTTAAAATATTTGATTTTTATTTCATTGCAGAACTTCCTTTCACGTTAGAACTAATTATAACGTTAAATGTACATACATACATACATATATATATATATATATACTTTCACGAATTTCAAATTTTACTAAGAATTTTTGTAAACTTTTTGGGTATGCATTTTGGTAGCCTATTCAATTTTAATATAATAATGTGCAAGTTTGAATTTAAAGTCAACGGTACTAGGCTACTCGTAAAGTTGAATAGGTTACAAAACTACATCCCCAAAAGGTTACTAAAAATGCTGCATTTTCGTGAACATTGCGTAAAATTTTATGGCCTTATTCATAAAAAATAAAGAAGGTTTATAAACTGGAAAACGTATGAAAATGTCATTTTATTAAGCCCTTTAAACCTACTTTATTTTTTATGAATAAGGCCATTAAACTTTAACTTATTTGGTTTATGTTATGCAACAGACTACACGAAATTTCAGTTTATTTTAAGTGATGGACAAAATTGTATGATAGTAATCCATATAAGCAAAGAAATTTGGGTTACCAATGGAAGAAAAATTTAAAAAGTGTGTTTTTTAAAAAGTTTTCTATACTACGAGTACCACATTCATTATATTTAAAAGGAGTTTACATTGTCAACTTTCAGTTAAATGATGCAGAGTTTTGATTCAACGCCCGTGAAAGTTGAACAGTGTAAACGCCTCTTAGCCTTAATCAATAATATTTATATGGAAATTCTCCCATTTGGAAAAATTTTTATTTCAATTTTAAAAGGTGTCGGTGGGCATTTGAAATTTTCTATGTAAATAATATGTAAAATTAATTTTTTTTTATTCAATATGTTATAACTTTTGAACCATAAAAAAAATATATATATAAAAAAGGGATACAAGTTTTTCCTAGGCATATTCGTGTAGGGCATTAAATTCTCTAATAAATTTAAAAAACTTGTAAAATTACACTGAATTTGGTTGTCTCAGAGACGAATAAGAGTATTAAATATGTTAATGATATTGCTGAACGAGGTATAGCGTTGATACAAAATTATAGTCGAACTTTGACGAAAGACGACGGGTTTTATTGACGAAAGACGAAGACAAAAGCAATTTCTTCTGCAAATAATACAATTTCAATTAAATAATTTAAAAATAAATAGTCAAAACTTGTTAATATGTGGCGGGTTTATAACACTGTGAGACAAATGGTAGGGGTCAGTGATCGGGAAGGGTTCAAACTACCGGGGAAGTTATATCGGTAAAAAAGAAGTTATACGTGTCCCGGCGTTTCGCTGGGTCACGTCTAGGAATCGAGATATATATATAACTATCATATAGGGGAAACGCCGGGACACGTATAACTTGTTTTTAACCGATATAACATTTCCCGTTGGTTTCATCCCATCCCGATTTGACTGTCGCATAGTGTAATTATGCAAGGCAGTGTACTATTAACTTGTTTGGGTTTAAAAAAAAAGAATAAAAAAATTTTGTGTTACAGTGTGGAAAATTTGTCCTCCTGGAATGTTAAAAAATTCTGGTCACCTTATAAATATGCGCACAAAGAGGTGTGTATCGCTTATATACATACATATGTACATATATACATACATATGTCCATACAAAAATGTGCATGAATTTATAAATATGTATGTGTGAATTTGTATAAGGAAAGTTGATCTTTTAAAGCTCATGTAGGTGGATTTCGGCATGGCCGGCGTATTCGTATCTTTTCTACTACATACTTTATTTACTTTAGGCAGGTGAGGGTGGGGAGCGCCGATAATCACGATACCACTGTGCGACCACTATAGTGCTAGTGAACCCCTGGCGTTTGAGCACTTATGTATGTACGTACATATGTATGTACATATATGCACACTCTGGTCCCAATCATACCTATGTGCTTTTCAAACATATTCATATTTGTATACAACTACAACAGATTTCTGCTTTGGAAACCCATTTCTATCTTACGGCACGAGTAGGTGTACTCACACGACGACAGGCAGCATTTATGTTCGTACGCATAGAAATGGTTACCAGCAGCAGCAGGCCAGCATGGAGCTGCACAGTCGGTCACAGAAGCTGCGAAGTGTACACCCCCAGGTAGTACATAGCCAAAGGCTGGGTCTTCGCTGCAGTCGCCCAGGAATACCAACACGCTTCCAAGTTTGCTGGAGTCTGCGGTCGAACCTACAAGGGGGATTCGGAAGTTTTTGTTGTTTCTTCGGCACGTTATTTTGCACGCAATGTCTGCTACTGGTACAGCACACATACGTAAAAAAATCTGAAAAAGCAAAGTATACCGAACGGTAAAACAATACGGAAATTAACTCACCGGATGAGGGCCTTTTTCAAATTCGTATACTTGTAACTCAATTCCGTAATAGTATAGCAGTTTCTTTTAGCATTCGCAAATAGTGAACTGTTTATATACGCATTTACAAGAAATTTAATAAGTGTGGAAATCTAATAGTGATTTTCAAAGTTAGCTTAACCAAATTACCGTCGGTGTGGTGAAAAATATCAGTAGCGGGAAATTTTTGTGAATGTGATTTACAGGTCTATTCTGCGCTGGTAACATAAATTTTGTAACCGGTAATTAAAGTGTCTGTCAATTTTTAAACATTTTTCGCATTCTCTGCGCTCTTGCAACCGGTAAATTTGGTTACCATCTCATGAGCTGGTAACAAAATATTGCCCCGTGAAATATGCAATACAAGAATTTCCACAAATCTCCATAGCTGAATTGCTGAATATTTTCACTGCATTACCAACGTACCTGGAATCACGGTGACAAGAAGTGGTAACATTTTTTGGTAATACAATTTTCCGGTCACAAAATCTTCGGTAACGTGCAGAATATACCTGTTAAAGTCAATTTAGAATTACTTATAAATTAAGAAATCATAAAAAGCAACCCATAAGTTTATTAATAGTTTCCACTCTGGATTTCCCGAGCAACTTTCGAAGAAAGGTGACTTAAAAATACTTTATTTAAGTAAAAGTATAAAAAGCCAAATACATTTTTTATGCATTTATTGCAGGAATTGGACATGTCATTCCTTGCCACACTCGATGCTAACGCCTGGCAGGTAATTTAAAGTCCATTATGAAATATGTATCCATCAGGTATTTTCTTTAAATCGCATTATGTATTTGAAACTGGTACGATTTGCTAAATAATTATGGTTATTATAATGAAAAGATTGAATATTTAATATAAAAACTGTAAAAGCGGAACCGGAGTTGCTATATGTATTAGAGCTATACGCCGCCGGGCCACGCCGCCGCCGTTTTTTTTTGTCATTTCTCACGCGCGGCCGCCGAGTTACGAAAATATCGGCGCGGCGGCGGCGACGACGGCGTTCGGCGCCTAAGAAATTTTGTACAAAATTTTCATGTTGTATGCACATTGAAATACATCGTTTGAAGGAACTAAATACTACTCGTATAAAAACACTATTTTACGAAATGAAAATTACATTTTTAAAAGAAGTTTTATTTTGCATAATTTGCATTTCAAAAAGAAGCGTGACTCAGAAAAAAAATAGGTAACACGTTTTTCGATCGAAAGCGTTTATTACAGATAAATTAGGGTCGAATACTGGTAATCTGACGATTTTTTCCGCAGTAGAAAATTTTTTTCAATACTACAACAATACTACTTTTTTATATACTACATCAACAAGAGAGTTATACACATCAAAAACTTTAACGCCAATATCTCAGAAAGCAGTTTTAACAGAAGCGCCCTTAGTGCATCTTACTCCTCAATTATTGGAGATAAAACAAAGACTAGTTGATTTTTCTGTATGTTTTTTTTTTAATATTTTAAACAGAATTTTATTAAAAAGCAAACGCTTTTTTGCTAATTTTTACATTCGTAAGTTACTTTATTCTGGGGTCCCACAGACGTATACAAACTAGGTGGCTGTGTGAAAATCACGTTAGTATTCCTAAGTAGAGGTCAAACCCCAGGAAGGTTTTGCTCCCGCGCATCGCAATATTTTCTACACAGAGTTAAAGTCCCCCTTTTTGGTAAAAATTACTATTATTTTGCATTACATTGTGTTCTCCTTAGAAAAATTTGGCGCTTAATATATTAGTGGAAATTTTAACAATTTATAAGCCATTTTTCAAACAGTGGGTCAAAAGGGCCCGTTCTGGTGGGAGTTGATGGGTTAGACTTTTGGAAAAAAGTTTTCAATATATAACCCGCAAAAAATCGTAAGAAGTCCGTAAGTTAACACAACGGTTGGTAAGCTTATTGCAAAAATTTATTGATAGCGACATAAATTACCCCAATAGCTTTGCAAGCTGACCTAACCTGCATTTTCGAGTGGTGTGAAGCAAATTCCATGTCACTCAATTTGAAAAAGTGTAAATTCATGACCTTCTCTAGAAAATCGTTCTATATATATATGATATCTGACCACAATGTTGAGCAAGTGACTATTTTCATTGACCTAGGTGTAACTATGGATCCGAAACTAGAATGCAAGTCTCACATAAATTCCTGCGTGATTAGGGCTAGAGGATTGTTGGCTTTTCTTAAGCGCTGGGCCAAGGAGTTCAACGATCCTTATGTCACTAAAGTTCTCTTTACCTCTCTAGTTAGACCGATTTTGGAGTATGCATCTATAGTATGGAATCCTAGTTATCAAGTTCATAGTGACAGGCTCGAATCAGTGCAGAAACAGTTCCTGTTATTTGCCCTCAAAAATTTATGTTGGGACTCGTCTAAAAATCTCCCACCCTACAAGGATCGCCTGAAGCTTATAGATTTGCCGACGCTTCAGAGTCGTAGAGAGATGCTTGGTGTTTCTTTTTTAATTAAATTAATGAACGGGATGGTCAGTAGTCCCTTTTTACTGAGTGAGATAAGTTTTTGTATTCCTACAAGACCCACGAGACATTTTAAACCTATTGTGTTGAGTATTTGTATATCAAACTTTGAAATGCATGATGCTTTTCGGTGTTTATGCCAAGATTTTAACAAGCATTATGATTGCTTCGACACATCTGAATCGCTTTTTGTAATAAAGAAAAGTTTGCTCAACAAGCTAACTAAATAAACTAATATCTGTAACCGTGAACGAAAAAATTACACAATATCTATGACTGCTTAGTACAATTGAAACGGCTTCGTATATTTTCGCGGCCGCGTAGGACAATACGAGCAGGGATCTGAAACTCGGCCTTTCCGACCTCGCCCTCTATAGCGCGGAGCGGAAACTAGGACTTTCCACCTGCCTCACATACAAAGTAATGACTACGGGAACATGGATCGCAAGCTCGGCCTTTCCGACCATGATCAACGGCCTGTAAACAGCGCGGAGCGGAAACTAGGTCTTTCCGCCCGCCCCACACAAAAGTAGACTGGAGACTAGGCCTCGCCAGCTACCCAAATTGCTATTGTATATCATTATTATTTTTACAAGTTAATATGAATAATTAGTTCACTCTGTAATGTATCATACATACTTAAATATCTAAATCTTTTTATCTCAATTGTCTGTAAGAAAACATTTTTCTGTAGACTAAATAAATAAAGAAACTTAACCTTTAAATTTTTTTAATTCTTTAAATTGAAATAGTACATACGGATTTGTAGAGTACATAGAGATGTATGTATATTAGGGTGCCCATCGAAAATCGTTTTTTTGTACGTTAGTACTACATATTTTCAAATTGTGGAAATTATCGATGGTCAAAATTTAAAAAATTCTTTGAAATTTAAGCAAAAATATTCATTCAAAAACTCATGAATATAGAAAATCGTATTTTCTGACCTAAATCGACAGGCCGCGACCTCTAAATGGCCTTTAAAAAATCTATAAAAATAGGCAGTAATATTTCTCATAAAATCGAATCAAATTAGGGGGTAGGGTCTTTAAATTTTCAAAAAAGGCATTTTCGGTGGGAAACCTAATGTAGACTTTCTTCTGTTCGCCCATCCATCAGCAGCAGTCACTCAACATTTGAATTCAATGAATGAATTAAATAGAATTATAATCTGATGACATGATAAGATTAGAAGCCTCGTGGCTCTTTGGAATCTACCTTATGGGCAGTAGCGCCGGCGTTTCCAGACGCGCCGGCGTCGCCGCCGCCGCCGATTCTTTTTGAAGTTGACCACGGCGCCGCTGCAAAACATGTCGGCGTAAATCTCTAATATGTATCAGCCGTTTGCATACGGGATTCTGAATGATTTAATCCTAAGTATATGAAAATAATTCCGAAATCGTAGCTATTTTAGATGAAACGAATGTAATGTTTCATTTAGAAACGAGAAACTCCTTAGTGACCGCTAAGAAGCACATTTATTAATAAAGTCACATTTCTGTGTAAATATATATGTACTAGGAATGTTAATCCTGGGATCCCGGCCATTTTGAGGTCCCAAAA
Organism: Rhagoletis pomonella; assembly: GCF_013731165.1. NCBI lineage: Eukaryota > Metazoa > Arthropoda > Insecta > Diptera > Tephritidae > Rhagoletis > Rhagoletis pomonella. The sequence goes on along the minus strand of NW_023458559.1, from coordinate 3,318,681 downwards.
ATTCCGGGATTCTTAGCAAATAATAGAAACTCCTTTTCTTGACCAGTATTGGCTATATATATTTTTTTATTAAATAATTAATATTATACATATAACACCGTGCGATTGTAAATATTACACACAAAAATCAATATATTCGCGAAACCATGGGCCAAATATAGTAAAATGGCGTTTTCAGGTTTTCACTCTCATGCACAGTGGGATATTTGATGTCGATATTGCGTATTAATTCAATAAATGAATTTCAAAATGCAAAGAAGGGTTTAGTTCCAAATGAAAGTAGATAAAATTCTACATCACTATGAAATATAATGTTTGCCGGAAAATTTCCCGTTTTCTAGAAATATACACTTATGGGTCGATTATCGATAGCAATCGAACTTCAGTTGCGTTTCTAGTTGCCAAAACGATATTCCAGATGGCAGCTGGCAACTTTCAAATGACAACTGCAGTTGCTATAAAGTGTGTATACAGGCGACTACATTTTTGTGGTTGCTGGGAATGTTTTTGGAGCGTATTTAGGAGCGAAAATTGGAAAGTGTGTCATATATTTTACTTTTTAATAATATGAACGATATTAATATTTTGCAATGTAGTTTGCTTTTACAGAATATGGTGAAAATAACAAAACTATAACATGAAATTCTAGTTCCCTTTTGGCGAAACAAAATCAACTGCAGCACCTCTTTTAAAACTACCGACACACCAAGTTTTCCAAGTTCAAGTCATTGCTGGGGCACTACCTTCTGCGAAAAATCGAAGAGGTGCGCAAGCTTTTATGAGCGGAGGTATTGAAGTTGAACGAAGTGGTTCATCTTTTTGTTAACCAATTATACTACAGCTTCTTTTAGAAGTCTTCAATATGCTTTGAAAATGAACACAAACCGATAATAAAAGAAAAACCTTGAAAGCATTAACTTTTGCTAACAGTGCACGAGGTAGCTCTAGAGCAGTGGTGTCCAACTGAATTTTGATCAAGGGCTACTTTGAAACCAATGCTATGCTCCGCGGGCACCTCCTGGATTAACTTCAATCTTAACCGCGTAGGTCTCTTTTCACTCTTCTGATATTCTATGTATACAGTGGCGTAGCCAGGGAGGGGGAGGGGGGGTTGGTTGGGGGGATAGATCCCCCCCTTCGTCAGTGAAATGAAACATTTTATTTTGGGCACAATACTATTTTACCCTTCCAATTTATAATTTTCTTATTTCAGACTGATGACAAATTATCTTTTAATGAATATATAAAATTATCGGTTGATAGATTATGTATTTGAATATTTGCGAAATACACTAGGCCATTTTGCTTAGTTTCCCACAGTGTTGGGAAATAATCTGTAATCTATACAAAAACTGTACTTTTCGACTGTATATTGTATCGACTTTTTAATTTGCTCATATGCATGCTAGCATACATAGATTTCCTTCAAGACCAATGATTTGATGGTATTCACGGGAAAGTTTATGTAGGTACCAGGTTTGTTGCGAATATTCGCATTCGCAATAATCAATGCGGAGCTTTTGCGAATGCGAATATTGTGCAAGTGCATGATAAAGCGTATATCTGGCAAACAAAAAATTGTTGCCAACATTTTTTGCCTGTGGTGATTATACGTTAAGACGTCCCCTTCTTTCGTAATTAAAGTCAAAGAGTAAGATAATAGTGGATACATATTTCCAGCGAAAATCTTCAACGCTGGCTATAAAGAGAATCGCGCGTTAAAAGATTACCTTTAATTAGGTAAGAATTAAGTAACTGTCGAATATTATTTGCCAAATGTCTGTTGAAAAAATTCGTCGCTAGTTTTTTCTACTTTTTCTTAGAAAAGTGTAATTATTTTATTCTTATTATGCTTAAGTTCCGTGTTTGCTTTTATTAGTCTTTCAGCTCGAAAACAAAAACGTTTATTTTAATTTTGTGCAAATTGTCAAAATTAGCACTCATCGAAATAAAGCTAAAATGATATGTTTATAAGTTGACAGCAAAATTCATAATCTAAATAAGAATTAATTCAAGGTGATTTTATATCCATTGAGGAGTGGGACTTGGCATGTAATATATCCTTAGTATAGTATGGAAAGGGCTTAACTCACATCGTCACTGAAATACAAAAAAACGTTACTAACTCAAAATCCAAAATTCACTTTTTGATTGATTATGATGCATTTCATCAAATCATAAGTCCCCACATCGTTTTAGACAATAAAAAAATTTAGATAGTTGTGGTTTTTTGAATGTTGAAAATTTGCGTTCATTCGCCTCAAAATATCAAAGCACTTTGAGCGCATGGAATGGAACAACAAAACAGATTTGATGGCTTGTGGTACCGACAGCGGCGAGTAATTAATTGTGATTGCCTGCAACTAGGAAAAGCCGAGCTCAGCCAATTAATAAAAAAACTAATTACAAGCTATTCATTACAGGTAAACCTTTCCAAGAAGTCCCCCGGGAACTAAGCAGATCTGAGACCTTTATCGTCCGTGATTCCAATAATTCAAATTTTTATAAAATACAGGGTGCCTTTTTAAAAAATATCAAGGTTTTAAACTAATTCGGCTGGCAGCCATGACTTTTAAACCAGAATTTTCTTCGAAATTTTCATTCCTAGAAAATAACAATTTTTTGAGTTTGATTTACGACCCGTTAGTGAAAAGGCAGCAAAATTATTCTTTCTTAAATACAATGTTCCAATTTTTAATTTAAGTACTAAATAAAAAAACACGATTAAAAATTACTAACTTTTCCATTTTTTATTTGCCTAAATCACCTAATGTCGGCCGCTGTGGTGTAGTGGTAAGCAGTGCGCGCTTTCACACATCAGCACCTGGGTTCAAGCCCTGGTCAAAGCAACATCCCAAAAAATATAGAAAAAGGTTTTTTCTTAACAGCGGTCGTCCCTCGGCAGGCAATGGCAAACCTCCGAGTGTATTTCTGCCATGAAAAACAGCTTCTCATAAAAATACAATCGCCGTTCGGAGTCGGCGTAAAACTGTAGGTCCCTCCGCTTTGTGTGACAACATCAAGGCGCACGCCACAAGTCGGAGGAGAAGCTCGGCCAAACACTAACATATGTGTAAGCGCCAATCTATTATTATTATTATTATTATTATTAAATCACCTAATGTACTCACCAAATTTATTTCTTAAAAATATTTGACATCCGCATTCGCATCCGCATCCGCGGATGTTAGCTTTTAAACATCCGCATCCGCATCCGCGGATGTCTAAAATTTCACATTCGCAACATCCCTAGTAGGTACATTTACATATTTTACACTTTTAACATAAATGTCAAGGCAGATATTTTAAGATACACTTCTTAACAAACGAATTTTTGTAACTTATTATGAATGAATTATTCAAGTGCTTATCAAAACTTTATACGTGTTAACTAAATTGGCCATTTATCTTAAAATTATATAATTTTAATTATTTGTTTATAAAAATGCAGTTTACACTTTAACAAAACCCGTATAAATCCAAAGTTTAATCTTTGCGCAACATTAAAAAAATCAACGAACTCTCGTAAAGCTTTTTAATTAGATTTCCTAGAAATACATATTTTGAGTATGCAGTTTTGTAGCCCGATCAATTCAAATAAAGCGCAAGTTTAAAATACATAGCTGCGATTTATCGTTCATTTTTAGTATTTTTTTTTTTTGATAAAGGCGTTGCTCATTTTCTTCATTGAAAAAATCGTCGAACATACTTAGATAATAAGGAAGAAAATTACCGACATCATCAAAAATATGCCGTACATCAACTGTAAATCACAGCTACTTTAAATTTGCACTTTATTAGACTAAAATTGAATGAGCTAAAAAATTGCAAAATATTAAGAGATAAAATTGAAATAGAAAGTTCGAAATTTTTACGAAAGTTTGCCGATTTTTTTTAATGTTGTTCAAAGATTAAACTTATTTTGATTTAGTGTGTGTTAAGGAATAAATTATATTTTTATAAACAAATAATTCAAATTAAAATAAAATAAAATAAAATAAAATAAATAGTCAAATCTAGTCAATATGTGAGTGTCGTAAAGTTATGTTATATAAGAACATCTCTTTCTTAATTAACGATGACACTGTTTCTATATGAAGCTGATTTCGACATTTTGTTTTAATAAAATTTAGTATCGAAAATATTCTTTCAAAACTTGCCTAGGAATGTGATATAATGGCTCGTTCAAAACCTTTTTCCAAAACTTATAAAGGCAAAAACGAGAAGGCGAAGACAAAAAGAGAATACAAAAATTTCCCGCAGTGAATTTTCAGATTTTTAAAACGGTATAGTAATTTAATTTTTTAAATTTAAATAAAGCATGAAGACCCCATGGAATAAACGAGTAGAAAAAAATATATAACGGTAAAACTGGCACATACATAAATATATGAAAGAATGCACTCAGGCGACGCCTCTAGCCATTGTGTGTCACAAATTTAAGTTATCGATGGAATCATGTTCTTTTTGACATATTCGTCAGTCAGTACGATTCGGAATTTATTTTTTATAACCATTAGTTGTGAAAAAGCCTGTTCACATATATATGTTGACCCGAAAAACGCTTTGACAATGAGTGCACAATTGCTGACATTTTATATTTGCTGGGGTCCATGACCTTAAAAACTGCATCGTTTTCATTTTCTACGCTTTTGAGAACGATATCATTACGAAGTGCAATAACCTCTAGTTCGACTTCAGCTTTACCCTGTAGGGAAAACACGAACTAGTGAACCAGATTTCTAGTTCAGTACTAGTTCTTGTTTGCCAAAAATGAACCAGTCTGATAGTAACTAGTTCCGCAGCAGTCCAAAAGCAGTGAAATGTGGTACTTTCACTAAACTATTCTATTTTAAATTTTAAAAGCAGGGAAGGTAATCACTATGTGTAAAATAATTTAAATAAGCAATTAATCATTATTTTATGAATTACTAGCCAATGCCCGCTTACTTCGCGGCGCCTAATAAGAGGTTTTGCGTTGGCCAATGCAAAAGAGCGTTTAAAAACAAAATTAGTCTGTAAAGTCAAAATTTTTGATTTAAGTTGAAACCACGAAGGTGCAGTATCCTCCTCACACATAGGCCAATAATTGTAACGCGGTGGTACCATATGGAATACCAATCCCTTATGGTGTCATGACCTTTACTGATGGTCTTATTTCCACCTGTGAGATCTCTGCCAATCATGCGTAATCTTTTTGTATGATCTTGCAACTACAACATTGGTGAGATGCGTATGCCAATAAAAGTTCTCAACTCAAGAAACTCAAGAGCACAGAAGTGCGTTTTCTTTATAGGAGGGCCATGAATCCTCGCTGTCCCACAGGATGAAAAGTTTTCCGGTACATTGCTAAATGAGTCGAGAGATCTCTTAGGTATCTTTCAAATAAAGCAATTGATATACCTGCGGTAATATTTCCTTGTTAATTCACCACTTTTACAATTCGTGGTAAAATTTATGAACTGTTTCTGGGTAGATGCAAGACCGCATGATCGTGCATGTGGGCGTTAGAAAAACTTAACCCCATCCTTCATTTAGACATCTGAAAACTAAAATCGTATAACTTAAACATAGGTCCAAAGCAGACCAACCACACGTGGTTTCTATACATTTCGGCTGCAGCGCCATCCATTGGATTCATTTTCTGCAAAACTATTGCTTACCATAAAATGAATACGTGTTATGAATTTCGACCTTAACTCCAGCGGCACTAATCGGGTAAATTTTTATCAAAAAAAATTTTCCATCATACAGGCACATAGCTCACATTTAAAATTTGAATGAACTCTGTTAATAAATAAGATTTTTATAAATAACTCTACTCCAGCACCACCTATCGAGTTTTATAGTAGCATATATGTATGTAAGATAACCTCCGACAATCTGACGGAACTCTATTCAGTATTTTTTGAGTTTACTCCGAACAACGAAAACGGCTATCATTTTATGCAAATAGGATAAGACAGTTTATAGCGAAATTCGTAAGGGCAAAGCTCCATTCTTTGTGAAAAATTTTAAAAAATTCTTCACAAGTTTCACATAAATTTTACCCTACTGAAAATTAAAGACAAAGTTACAATAGTTCAATGGGATTTAGAAATCTAGGAGAAAATGGTTCCCAATTGAATGATACTTGCGCGTTTACGTAAATGTATATCGATCCAGCC